>NC_137057.1:19163751-19301526 GCF_032717465.1 Coenobita brevimanus | reverse complement strand
AGCACCCCTGGGATCCACGTGGGCTATATATATATATATATATATATATATATATATATATATATATATATATATATATATACAGGGATAGATAGATAGATAGAGATAGATAGATAGATATAGAGCATATATATGATAAAAAAACAGCAAAAAAGGAAAAGTCTGCAAACAGGTCCGAAGGAAAATCAAGCTGGGAATGCAACAACACATGATTGAAAGACAAAATCGTTGAAGTCATTAAATGCAGAGATAAGATGGTGAAGAGAGATGAATTTTACAAATAACTGTATGCATCAAAGACAGCAGTGCCAGTAACTAACTTTTTAACTGACACAAGTGAAATACCTGATGTAACACCAAACGAAGTAAATATTTCTCTTTAAAAGTTATGCTTTACTTACTTACTCAATGTATAAAAAAAGAAAATTCCCAAAACATGGTGTAATGTAATAGTTATTTTACTTCATGAAAAAGGGTGACTCAAAAGATCTTAGTAACGATCTAGCTCACTAACTTATCAGTCATTTACAAACTCTGCAACAAAGTCCACTTACGAACAGAATAACGATAAACTTGAGAGGGAATACCAACCTCGTGAACAGGCAGGATTCCGAAAAAGGTATTCGACTACCGATCACCTACACACAATGAATCAGCTAATTGAGAACGCTACAGAATATAATAAACCTGTGCTTAGGTTTTGTTGATTACGAAAAGGCTTTTGATCCAGTGGAGCACATAGCAATTATAAATTCATTGGGAGAGCAAGAACTTGAAATGAGAACATTGTAAAACTGCTCGAAAAGATATATTAAAACGAAACTGCTAAGCAGTTAAATTACATAAGTGACTCGGAAAAAATTAAGATTGAGACGGGCGAGCGTCCGAGAGATACAATTTCACCAAATTTATTTACAGCATGCCGAAAAATTATTTTCACAAAGCTTGACTGGGAAAATGAAGAAGAGAACATAGATGGAGAAAAAGCTAAACCATTTAAGATTTGCAGATGGCATTGTCCAAATTCCAGAAACAGCAGAGGCATTGCAAGAAATGTTAAATGACCTGAACAGAGGAAGTCTCAAAGGTAGCTAAAGATTGAAGAGGAGAAAAAATAATGTTTAATCCATAAACACCAAAGAGCTTCATCCGAATAAGTGAGAGAAATTCTTGAACAAGTCGGGGAATACAATTACTTGGGACAAAAAACTAAAATTAACGAAAGATCATGATAGCAGAAATAAAAGGACGCAGTACAATTGGATGGAAAGTTTTCGGTAAACACAGAGACATTATGAAAAGTAGCTTGCCAGTTTGTATGAAACGTGAAAACTATATAACGAATGTATAATCCCTGCTATGACGTAGGGTTGTGAGACCTGGAAACTGGACTAAGAACCGATGGAAAACAAATTAATTCCTTTTCAGAGAACAATGGCAAGGTCCAATGTTGGGGAATATTTTAAAGAGATAGGAAACGATCAACTTCGGAGAGAGGGTGACTAAAGTCAAAGATATTGTTGGAGTTATTAAAAAACAGAAATGGACTGTGGGCAGGCCTTGTAGCAAGAATAAGGGATAACCGATGGAGCAAGAGGCTGACTGACTGGACACCAAGAGACTGTATGCGTAGCAGAAAAGGGCCAGACAGTAGGTGGAGAGATGAGATAGAGAAATTTGCAGGGAGAACGTTGCAAAGATTGGCTCAGTCAAGGAATTCGTGGGGAAGGTTGGGGGAGGCCTTTTGTCCAGCAGTGGACTTGTAATGGCTGGATGATATATATATATATATATATATATATATATATATATATATATATATATATATATATATATATATATATATATATATATATATATATATATATATGCAAAAAAAAATTGAGCAGAGTATAGCGAAGTGTGTCGTCCACGTGCAGTAAAGTATGGTCGTAGCAGCATTCACTTTCATTACAGTCTTACGATATACACATTTCTCATTCTTTGTACTGAGGATCGTAGTCACAGTGTTGTCAAAATAGTTACTGTTACTTTTATTTATAGCAATAGTCAACTAGTCCGATAACATCTCTGCTGTTCAGGTTTAAGTGAGGTTAAAATCCCACGGTCTGAGGACTGTAATTTCCCTGAAACAGACTCTATTGATCCTCCACAAGACACAGGGACATGTCCTGAAAACACTCCAGGAAACACCATTAAACCAATTGTGTAAAAGATAATCTTCAAACGTCTTTGATATGGATGGCGGATATTTGAGCTACAGATTATGATACAACTGAACGTATAAGTGGCATGTTGGAGCCCTGGTCGGGCCTCAGGGATAGGACTATGAACTTTATGCCCAGATACATAAATTAAAAAAAAAAAAAAAAAAAAAAGGAACAGGTTCTCGGCGAGCATATCTTAACTTTAGTCGATGGTATAATTGATGAATAACAGTATTGTGTTTTTTTTTTTTTTTTTTTGTATTTTTTATTAATTGGTATTATTTCCTTATGATATTTACACCTAACAGAGTACCATTTCCACGAACATCTGTTCAAGGAAAAATCTAGTATTCAGCTAAATAATCCTCCCCAGAGACCATCATCTTTCAGTATGATATCATGATTCATGTACACACACACACACACACACACACACACCACCACACACACACACACACACACACACACACACACACACACACAAGGACAGGGCCTAATATACAATCCTGTGGAGCAGTTAACGTGCTTTATACACAACAACGAACAGTAAAGTCTTCCCGTACTGTATCAAAAAATAGTTAGGATCTTACCTACACACGAAAGCAGAGGTCAGGGTTTAGGGTACACACCAAACAGCAGATACGATCACAAGTACATACCAAACAACTCATACGATCTCAGGTACACACCAAGGTATTGCTACGAGAATCAGGTGCAATCCTAAGAATATTTAGTAGCTCATGCGCAACGAGAGTAAGAAACAATATAACATGTACAATATTATTATTGCCCAAGGAACTTTTGTCACAATTTCAATTTTAAAATAATCAGTTTTGTAAGGTTACTTCTTTGTGCCACTGTACATATCAAATAACATTTGAACATTAATGTTGGCCTGTACAGTGACTGTCCAACATTTATGTACTGTGGCTACACGTTCATTGTCATGTAACAGTCTTGGTGAATAATAAATAGTATTGATTCTCTAATACCATGTCACAAGAACGTCGATATTTCCTGTTCTTGCACAACTCAGCCTTGTAATGTTTCTACCACTGATTGCAACTTCATGCCTTCTTACAACCGATTCCGTAGGCACCTGCTGTGTTCAGAAATTCTTTTATCGTTCTAAGTCACTATGCCGTTTTAATTTGCAAATATACATTTCGTCTGGTCCCATTCGATAGTCCTACATCAGTTATGTGAAGTATTATCCCCTTTTCATTGATTTATTTATCATTATCGGCCGGAATCCTACACACTGTCCTGCTTATATTGTTCACATTATTCATTGTCTGTGTCTTCTTGATTTTGGAGTTTTTATTCTGATTCTTCTTGGCTAAGCTCGTTTCAGCGACTAATATCTTTAGATCTCCAACGACTGGCTTAAAATTACTTTGCATATACCAAGGCCAGGTATCTTGAAACATTTTCCTCAGAGTTTCGATAAAGGCCTAAAAATTATTTTAGTACAGAAAAAGTGTATAAAGACGGACGAATAATCACCAGAACACGGACACAGTTACCAGGCAAGAAACAAACACCAGTCCAGGCCTGTGCTCTGTTCAGCTCCATAATGTTACGGTACGGAATGAGTTTGATCTGAACAGGTCATTCGAATGGATCGGTCCAGGGAGGAAGCCGAGACCCAGGGTAAAAAATAGAGAATATCTTGAACAAGTATATGTATGTGTGTGTGTGTGTGTGTGTGTGTGTGTGTGTGTGTGTGTGTGTGTGTGTGTGTGTGTGTGTGTGTGTGTGTCTGTGTGTGTGTGTGTCTGTGTGTGTGTGTGTGTGTGTGTGTGTGTGTGTGTGTGTGTGTGTGTGTGTGTGTGTGTGTGTGTGTGTCATAAAGACTTTGTAGTTACTTGTAGAGAAGTATATTTTAGACTTGTGGTCGAGCGGCTTTTATATCTTGTAGTAGTTTCCCCACCAGATGTCATGTAGTGACAGGAGAGGTAAAGAATAGTATGGGACTATTTTTATTTGTCTTGGAAATATTAAACAGGTCTCTCCCATGGGAAGAGTATAAGTCCCGGGTAGCTACCTCCCTGTCTCGCTATCTCTCTCTCTTTCTGTTCTAAGGCTAATCTCCGTCTCGACCTCTCTCTAGGGTCGCTTGTCTCCTTCTACTCTCTCTTTCCTAAAATCTGGTGTAGCAGGGGTGTGTCACGTGTGTTCCTCGTGGATCTTTGTTCACGAGAGGACTGCTGACAGCTAACTGCATCATCTCCTTACTGGCCGCTGTCGTCAGCTTTCCTCAGTGTTAAGAGTGTGTAAGCATGTTTAGCACTGCTCGATTCTCGCAGACACAACACCTTCTCATCATTTGACTTCCTGCTTCTATCTGTCTCTCTATCTATCTATCTATTATGGTTTGCAATTATAATATGGAGACCTACCACATTGCTCGGCCGCGCAAAAATGGCGTACCATCGACATTTAATAGTTCTAATATATTAATATATATTATATACACATTATAATGAACTTATAAGCTAATTAAGTGAAATACATAATATTGTAAAAGTAAATTGTATGAATATTGTATACATATAATATAGTAAATAGTGATTCACCTAACTTGTATGATGATACTGGTAATACAGAATTGTGCTATAATTGTATGACTTATATTGTGTTAATGCATAATTGTGTTGGCTTTATAACTGTAGTTACATTTTGTTAATGCAACTATTACATAAGTGTCTTGGCCTTATAATTGTAGTTAAAGTTACATAAAAGTTACATCTTGTTAATGCAACTGTTTTGTCGTTACATAATTGTTACATATCGTTTGTAGGTACATAATTGTAGTTAGTGTAACATAATGCAATCGTTTGTCGTTACATAATTGTTACATATCGTTTGTAGTTACAAAATTATAATATGGAGTAACATAATTGTAATAACTGCAATCCTAACATATGCTGCGGTCGATGATAGTGATGATGTGTCATGCCACTTGTTTGTGGAGACACAATTTGCTTTTTTGTTTGCAGTTTATGTGGTATTTTGGCATATGTAGTAACATTTACACTTATTTTCATTTGTTTGTTATGTGATCTTACTCTATTTCTCTTTTCTCTTTCTTACTTTTCTTTCTTTCTTTCTTTTCTTTTTTATTTATTTTTTTTTTATTTTTATTTTTTTGTATGTATTGATTTTCTATAGTTTGTTTCTCTTTGCTTGTGTACACTTTTTCCATGTTGTTCATGGTTGCATAATTGCTGACTAATTTTCTTGGGATACTTTTTTAAAGTTTAGTTTATATTGCACAGGTATTACTGAAAATGATATTATATAGTCCCATATTTTGTTACTTTATATAAAAAATATATACACTAAATACAGTATTAACTATACACACTGACTTGTTGTTCACCTGTACCTATCGTGAGTAATATGTGTGTCAGCACTGTGTGGAAATCATTGTCTTCACGATTGTGTTGAAGATGTTCACTCTTGCTAACGGCATTTGTGTTGGCCATTTTTTTTTCTCTAGTTTACCTTGTAACTTAATTTATATATGTTTCCACTAGGTAGCTTTAATTAATGAATGTTTAATACAGTTCTTTTAATCGCTCACTGAGTAACTGTGATGGTATATTTTCTTTATCGCTTGTAGATGTACTAATGTATAGTTGTATATATGAAACACGTATTTTATGTAGGTATAAATGGTAACACTCGCTGGTAGTAAATAAATGTTATAATAAATGAATGAATATATACAGTGTAGAATATTTATTGTTGGTGATTATTTAGTGTTTGAGTTATGCAGATAACTGAAGTAAGTATGTGTATTTAAGCTGTAACTATACAACACGTTTTATATGTTTGTGCAGAAGCTTATTGTCTATCATTGTGTATTGTATGAATGAAGTAACTATGTAACTCACTAATTTTTACCGTGGTGGGAAATGGTGTGAGTGGTGTTGCACGTGGTGATAGCGTTGTCCTGCGCGGGTTGATTGGCGTGTTGTCGTCTCAGCACATGGTGACGTCGGCTTCCCACACTGTAGCTGTGGTGAGTGAATGAGTAGCGATGAGTAACTTGAGTGAAGACGAGTGAGTAAGACGAGTTGTTAATATGGACTTGGTGTTTGCATCGTCGTCCTGACCTCTTCACATCTGCGTAAGCGGTGTGGGTTGGGTGGATGTAGCAGAGAGAGGAGGGTGAGGTCTGGTGGTTATGAGTTGTGAGTCGTCTCTCACTCTTCGTTTGTTTGTTTCGTTTTTCTATGTCGATGTTTTCTCGGTCCTTTTCTCTAGTGATTTACTCGTTGTGGGATGAAGACTGCCGCTACTTGTAGGTGCGTGTAGAAGATTATACAGACGACGTAGAGTTGTTAATTGTAGTTGATTGTAGATGGCTGTAGTTCGCTAATTCGTCGTAGACTTGTAGACTATTTGCACTGTAGGCTGTATTTTGTAGGATTCAATGTAGAACTGAAGCTAATCTTGTAGTCTCGGTTGCTTTTGTAGAAATTTGCTTTTAATTCGGAGACGATGTCCGCAGATTTGCTGGTTTGTCGTTAAGCTACTTGCAAGGCGTCGAGTGATCTCTTGACCTCTGCATCAGCGTAATGATCTGGGAGACGGAGGGGGCTGGATGGAGAGAATACTGTCAGGAGCTGATGTTGTTGGTTGTTTTCAATCTTGATATTTTGTAGGAATTTAATGTTGATTCGTAGACGAGGTTCGTATACGTTCGCTGCTACCAAATGTCATAAAGACTTTGTAGTTACTTGTAGAAGTATATTTTAGACTTGTGGTCGAGCGGCTTTTATATCTTGTAGTAGTTTCCCCACCAGATGTCATGTAGTGACGGGAGAGGTAAAGAATAGTATGGGACTATTTTTATTTGTCTTGGAAATATTAAACAGGTCTCTCCCATGGGAAGAGTATAAGTCCCGGGTAGCTACCTCCCTGTCTCGCTATCTCTCTCTCTTTCTGTTCTAAGGCTAATCTCCGTCTCGACCTCTCTCTAGGGTCGCTTGTCTCCTTCTACCCACTCTTTCCTAAAATATGGTGTAGCAGGGGTGTGTCACGTGTGTTACTCGTGGATCTTTGTTAACGAGAGGACTGCTGACAGCTAACTGCATCATCTCCTTACTGGCCGCTGTCGTCAGCTTTCCTCAGTGTTAAGAGTGTGTAAGCATGTTTAGCACTGCTCGATTCTCGCAGACACAACACCTTCTCATCATTTGACTTCCTGCTTCTATCTGTCTCTCTATCTATCTATCTATTATGGTTTGCAATTATAATATGGAGACCTACCACATGTGTGTGTGTGTGTGTGTGTGTGTGTGTGTCATCGGATCATTGAATTCTATTTATGGTTTATACTCTCTCTCTATTCCAGCATTCAAAGCAGTGTAATGAGTATGTTTCTTTCCATCTCTGTCACGTGGTGACCTTCATGTTCTCTCTCTCTCTCTCTCTCTCTCTCTCTCTCTCTCTCTTTATATATACAGGTATATATATATATATATATATATATATATATATATATATATATATATATATATATATATATATATATATATATAGATAGATAGATAGATAGATAGATAGATAGATATAGATATAGATATATGATAATGCGATGGTGATGGTGCTTTTTTACCACATTGGTAACTTTTATAACCATGTGATGGTGTTCATGGTCTTTGTCATGTTATAAGTACAACCATCTCATGGCGTTCATGACCATGGGCATGAAATCGTGCTTATGACCTTCAGCGAGTGGAACTGTTTACGATTCTGTTTTGTTGCTTGTTGACCACATGCTGTGGTGTGTATGGCGATCTAGTGCTGTTTTATGATCATGTGGTCATGTTTATGACCATGACTATATGGCACCACTATAGTCTATTGACTCTATTTCATTGACCTGTGCAGCTGAGATGTATAGGGCGAGTAGGGTGTGTTTGTATCGCGGCTGCTGATTGGCCGCCGATGATGTAAATATACAGCACCTTCTTATTTTAACACATATATTTATATTTTTCATTTGCCTGCAATATAAGCAGCCAGTTTTAATATGGAATAATTTCCGAAGCTAAAGAGGTCAAAATTAGCATTAAAAGTTTACCGTTATCAAAGAAAATTAACGTTGATTATAAAGTTTTATAAAACGATGAGTGACGTTTGAAGTAAATTATCCACCCACGGTGTACACCCACGTCCGCATGTTATACTGCATCCACCCACAGTGTTAACGTACGTCCGCATGTTGCACTACAATACATGTCTGGATTTACTTCAAAGACATCATCGGCGGCCAATCAGCAGCCACAAATCAAACACACCCTACTTGTCCCATACATCTCTGGTGCACAGGTCAAATCAAATAGACTATAATAAACATGTGGTTGCATTTATGACCAAGACCATATGGTGGTGTTTATGACATTGTATTTATGCTGATGACCATGACCATGTGGTGATGTTTACGATCTCTCTTGTGTCGGTGTATATGAATGTGGTATCTTTTATATAATCCAAAGATATTCAGAAGCAAGTATCTCTGTGAGGACGGTTTTCTCGAGATGGTCGCTCAAGCCGACATACAGAAACAAGACTGAATGCTACGGTGATCTGCGTTGTCTCATGTTGCGCGAGGCCTCGCGCTGAATATCAACAAAAATTAATCAGTGTCATAATTCTAACTTAATACCTTGTGTACTATCGAGGAGCTTATGTCGAGTTATTTTAGTAAGCAAATGAATTAATAACACATTAGGATTATTAACTGTCCTTTTCAAATATGGAAGATTCAGATGACGGACTTCTTCACATAGTGACGTCAAAGCTGGTGGCTCCAGTGCCCGATAAAGTGCCTTCTCCTCGCTCTCTATCCTCGGAGAAGGGGGATGTTGGACTGCAGGAGGGTAACTTCCAGCGGCATTCCACTGGGTTCACGTCATGATGTCCATGGGACCACACCTACAACAGCAGCAGTAATTCAGAGGAAATAATATTAGATTCAGATGATGGCAGGTAAGTTTGGCGGGAGGGAGAGAGTGGAGATAACTACAAACTGTCACAACGGGCACGACCCTAAAAATGTAAACGACCGCTGGTCTAGCCTGTTTGTTTTGTGATTCGTTAATTTCTTTTACGTTAAAAGAAAGGTTAATATATGTAAGAGGTATATATATATATATATATATATATATATATATATATATATATATATATATATATATATGTGTGTGTGTGTGTGTGTGTGTGTGTGTGTGTGTGTGTGTGTGTGTGTGTACACGAAATAAATTTCGTGAGATACCAAGCATTTTCTCGTGAATGTTGCCTGCCTATTTTCATTGTATTTTTTTCTATTTTGCCGTTATTAGCAATTTCCACTATTTTTTTTACCTCAAATTATGCAACCTTCCTTGCTTATAGTTCATCTTTATCTGAAGCCCACTTCTTCCGCAGCTGTTCCTACAGTCCAAACTGGCCCAGTGCCCTCTACACTCATTCACTATTTTGCCATTCTCATCATTCAGTCACTTCGAAAATATCGAATCTTTCCATTACTTTATTCACTCAGTTATGATTACCGTAATTTCTATCTACTCAGCTCTCCTTTCTATTGTCATTCCTTACTTTCATCGCATCTAATGTCCACATCCAATTATTTACAGTAATCTCTAAGTTACATCTCTTAGTCGCACACACCGAAATTCTATATATACTAACCATCTTCTTTCCATTCTCTTGCATATGTACTTTTTATATTACTACTCACTACGTTGCTGCCTTGCACTACTATTTGCGTTTCATTCTTAGTCCCTTATTACCATAATCCTTGCCAAACCTTCTTTCCTACGTTCGTTCCTTCTTCCCTTTCCATCCTCATCAACAGTAATTCCCCCCCTCTTACCCATGCTGTACTAACCCCCAGTCTTGTGTCTTTTTTTTTCTTTTTACCTATGGAACGATTTTTTTTTTTTTTTTTTTTTTTTTTGCCTACTGGGAAAACTCTCGCAGTGAGAGAATTATGTAGTTATACCAAATTTCTCCAGTTCCAAAAGATCTCTCAATAAAAACTGCTTGAGGGGAACAATAACAGAATGAAGGGTTATCATAATGAATGGATTCATTCTTAAATTATAATGCTATACCCGGTGTTCCTAGTGTCTTCCTCTTCTCCGCCTTCTTTTCCACATGAACAGAATACATATGAGTACAGTACATGAATGGTGAATGCACAAAGCTTGGAAACGAACATATCCACTTTTTCCTAGAAGATAAAATCAATACTTGTACAGCTTTCTTCAGAGGGAGGAAGAGGAGTAGCTGGTATCATGTTCTGCCACCTCAAAGACAGTGCGTCAGTCTTTACTTGCTAGAAAATACTCAGGCAATACTAAGTAACATTATTGGCCATGAAATACGAGACTGTAATAAAGTAAGCAAAAGTAGTCACAGTTCACGAATAATGAGTCTCTTATATTCTTGTATATGTGTGTAGGTGTGTGGGGGGATAACGATGCCAGTGTGTGTGTGTGTGTATGTGGTGTTGTCTTTTGCTGTGTGTATTTTAATGTCTCGTGTGTGTGTGTGTGTGTGTGTGTTATATACAAGTTTCCTTAAATGGGACCGCAATAATTATCGCGCGCGCGAGCACACACACACACACACACACACACACACACACACACACACACACACACACACACACACTCTGTGTCTCTGTCTGTCTGTCTGTCTGTCTGTCTCTCTCTCTCTCTCTCTCTCTCTCTCTCTCTCTCTCTCTCTCTCTCTCTCTCATTTTGAGTGATAATGCTCGACGTGATATATTAGCTATAACTATAGCGTAAAGTACAGGAAAGAGGGCATTTTGATGATCTTAACTCCGTATCTAACCTCAGCAGTTAGCGAAGTCTCTCGCATGCAGAAGAAATGTCTGAATTTATCAAAAATATAATGGAGATGTTATAATTAAGGTATTAACTGTATATCTTAGTAAGAGTAATGGTGATGGCAGAGAAGAGGAAATGATAGTGGTATTGGTAATTGTGGTGACCTTGGTAGTTGTGACAGTGATACCTGTATTTGCGATGTAAATAACATTACCGAAAGTATCTGTGTGTGTATTCCATTATGCAAGGTCGCCTACCAGTTTTCACTGTGGCGAGAGAAACCTTCCGTCTCAATATTTGAATTCCTCACTCTTCTTACTGTCCACAGTTTTTCTCACGGCTATCACCTTACCCTCAGCTGTGCTTAACTCAGTCCTTCATTTTCACTCAGTAATCTCGGCGAGTCTGCTTTTCATTTACTGTCTCGGAAAAAAATAACATTGCGTCTCATACAATATCAGTTTCTAAGAGATCAGTGCTTAACGAACTCCGTGTTTTCTTTTAAACATTTGTTGGTTTGCTAATCGCATATATCCTGGTCACAATCCGGTGAGGGCGAATCAGAGAGAGGAGTCTGTCACCCTATACTGAACACAAAAAGCAGGTAAATTTAACAGGTTATTATGATATTATCGTCTTTTCTCTGAATCCCTTCAGTCTCATTTTGCTGCAGTGCTTTACAACTTCCTTCTTAAGTACTGTATCTTGTATGCGCTGCAAACTATCCTTCTGAACCGTTTATTATATTTCTCATCGCTACGAACAAGAAATCCCCATCTGTTCAAACTGTTGCCACCACATGGGCGGTCACAGTATTAAAGGATTAAGTTAATGTAAATAGGGATCAGTAAAGGTTCGCAGGAATACAAGGGTACATTGTAAGTAGGTTAACACAAGTAAATGAGACGATGTGTTGTGGGTGAAAAGGGTGAAGGTGGATATCGAGTCTAGGTGCAAGGGGAGAACTTAATTAACTGGTGACGGGCGAACAAGGGCTGCTTTGTAAAGGACGCATGGTATGGGGCCCCCGCAGCCAAAACAAGGCAGACACGGTTGGGGCTTGGAACCAATAACATATCATGGTCCTCCTCACGGCGTACGGACAAGCTTAGACGCACGACACGTAAGTTAAGTTGAAGTTAAGACCGACAGTGACATTAACCCATAGAGTTAAAGTGA
This sequence comes from Coenobita brevimanus, assembly GCF_032717465.1. Taxonomy (NCBI): domain Eukaryota; kingdom Metazoa; phylum Arthropoda; class Malacostraca; order Decapoda; family Coenobitidae; genus Coenobita; species Coenobita brevimanus. Next base: position 19,289,264 of record NC_137057.1, on the reverse strand, counting down.
CTCAGGATGCTTTATCGTACAATTCCAGTACGAGGGAAGATAACGTTTAACTGCTGCAGTATGATGAGTAACCTAATGGATGCTAGAGATAAGCAAACTCAGTGAACTAAATATGAATTAAAGTGCTATTACTTGAAGGTAAATTGTACTGCGCAAATTTAGTGTAATTTCATGTTGGTAGGTTATCACTGAATAAACTAAATTGAAGTCCACGTGTTGGCACTGAGTCACCTAGTCCTCTAATGATCACCTTACCAGTGATTACACATACACAGTCACCTGTCTTCTGCTAAATTATGTAAAATAAGCAATACACAAACAACACACCTATTCTCTCTTATTTAAAGATGAAACATGGGGCGACTCGTAAAAAGTTACCGGTAGGGGAGAAAAATTTTGTGTGCTTTTCATTTACGTACAGACGAATGAAAGTAATCCTATGCATTAAAAAAAAAAAAAACTTACTTGTTTTTCGGACCGGTCATAAATATATATATATATCATCAGCAGCAGCAGCCGTTTGATTATCCACTGCAAGACCGGCCTATCCCAATCGAAGTCGGGAGGATACAGCCAATGTATCTCCACCAAGTGGCTTAGGCTGTCTGGTAGAGATTGTATGTAGGGTGAGAAGTGCTTGTTAGTGTAATTGTAGTGTTGGAGTGGCTTTGGATGTGTGTGTAGTCTGTGAACCAAGTGTAATCGGCCCGCGCAAGCCGACTGGGTGCAAGCATACTTTATAGTTAGCGACACTGGTTCAACCACAGCACCCCTGGTGTCCGCCAGTGTAGTACGTGGCAGGGTGAACACTCCCAAAGTTTTAATGGCGGGGCGCGAACCCTGGCTCACCCGTGTACGAAACGCACACTCTACCACTGTACCACAGAGACTCTCTCTCTCTCTCTCTCTCTCTCTCTCTCTCTCTCTCTCTCTATATATATATATATATATATATATATATATATATATATATATATATATATATATATAATGAAACCTCCTATATTACGTACTGATTTTGTTCATATTACACATATCTAGTCATTTCAAACCATTTCAGGACCACTGAAATCTCTTGGGGGGTGATAATATGGATTTTTTTTTTTTTTTTAATGTGATGTGTTTTCACTCCTCTCCTTAGTTTCGACCAGCGTGTACGCAGTCATTTTGCGAAAATTTTCGCACTTCATTGCGAAGCAAGGATGAGTTTAGGATGCTAAAAACTACCTCAGCAGGTTCACCATACATTTACTCTTGAATTTGGCAAGGGGAAAAAATTAATTTTCTAAATTTGAAGAAAATGCTGCCAGGGCAAGCCACTGTGTCCCATTTTCTTGACCTACGGCCACGTAGGGGCTTAGCAGGCAGTTGCCACCAAGTTTGGTTGGAATCGGTTAATTCTGATGGGTAGAAGTGCCTGCCACAATTAAACAAGAAAATATAAGAGAGAAAACACAAATAACAATAAAGGCAGCATGCAGCTGGCCATATATATATATATATATATATATATATATATATATATATATATATATATATATATATATATATATATATATATATATATATATATATTAACGTCCCCACCCCACACTGCCACAGGCTCCAACAACAGTACCCCAGTATAGGAAGGACGTTACCCAGTGAGTTCTTCCTATGGTCAGCCTTTCTGTGTACAGCACACAATATCAGCGGAAGTGAAAATAAACACTGGCTTCTTGAAGTTCACTTTCTATTTTCCAAATTTTTTTTTTTTTTTTTTTTTTTTTAAATGCGAGGAAGAAGGAACCAAAGGCCAAGAGCCCGCAGTAACAGTTCCCTCCAAAGAGAAAAAACAAAATACAATAGAGAGCCAAATTCAAGATCCGATCATTTTGAGATGCCTGGACACACTACGTTTGAAAGACTGGAGATCATAGGCAGCAGGAAATACAGACAGAGGGAGACAGTTCCAGAGCTGACCTGTTGCATAAATGAAAGACTGGAAGTAACGGTTAACTCTTGCATTAGAGAGTTGGACAGAAAAGGGATGAGAGTTTGCTGCCAGACGGGTGCTACGCGCCCGTCATAGAGGTGGAGGAATGCAAGCAGACAGTTCAGAGGAGCAGTGACCATTAAAGTAGCGATAGAAAAGAGATAAAGATGCAACAGTGCGGCGAAGAGACAGAGGTTGAAGGGAGTCAGTAAGAGGAGGAGAGTTAATGAGACGAAAAGCCTTTGACTCCACCCTATTGAGAAGAGCTGTATGTGGGGGAGCCCCCCCACACATGAGAGTTGTACTCCACACAGGGGCGGATAAAACCCCTGTATAGAGTCAACAATTGTGCAGGGGTAAAGAAAGAGCGGAGTCGGCTTAGCACACCCAATCTCTTGGAAGCAGATTTTACAAGAGATGTAATATGATCTTTCCAAGATAAGTCCCGAGTAAATGAAACCCCAAGCATGTTCAAGGATGATGCAGGATTAAGCTGAATATTATTAAACATTAGTGGGTATACCTGTGGAAGATTTTGTCGGGTTGACAGGTGTAAGAACTGAGTCTTAGATGCATTAAAGACAACCATATTATTTTTACCCCAGTCAGAGATATGAGCCAAGTCAGACATTAGGTGTGCCATAGCCTCATCCCTTGTTTCTTGAAGTAACTGTTGAGATGGGCGTTGCGGGAACCGAATGGAAAGGTGAAGGGTGGAGTCATCAGCGTATGAGTGGATAGGGTTAGATGTACAGCTTAGAAGATCATTGATGAATAAGAGGAAGAGAGTTGGTGATAGGACAGAGCCCTGAGGAACACCACTGTTGATAGATCTAGGAGAAGAACGATGGCCGTCTACGACAGCGGCTATAGAACGACCATAGTGCCTGACAACACCTCACTATTATTACACATAGTGCCTGACAACACTTCACTGTTATTTCACATAGTGCCTGACAACACTTCACTGTTATTACACATAGTGCCTGACAACACTTCACTGTTATTACACTTAGTGCCTGACAACACTTCACTGCTGTTACACTTAGTGTCTGACGACACTTCACTGTTATTACACATAGTGCCTGACAACACTTCACTGTTATTACACTTAGTGCCTGACAACACTTCACTGCTGTTACACTTAGTGTCTGACGACACTTCACTGTTATTACACATAGTGCCTGACAACACTTCACTGTTATTACACATAGTGCCTGACAACACTTCACTGTTATTACACTTAGTGCCTGACAACACTTCACTGCTGTTACACTTAGTGTCTGACGACACTTCACTGTTATTACACTAAGTGCCTGACAACACTTCACTGTTATTATACTTAGTGCCTGACAACACTTCACTGTTATCACATAAGTGCCGAAAATATACAAGCTTCATTGCACTGACACTGCACTACATTCAAACTGAAATGAAAACCGACTGTACCTGTTCTAGTCTCTTATCCATCCATTTATAAGCTTGCTTTATTCAAGAAACTTCTACCTTCTACAAGAACAGCAGTTGCCAACTCGGAGATATCAAAACATGCCAGAGTTTTCTTACATTACATAACACACTAAATCGTTTACCATATGAAATTTAAAGAAAAATAATTTAACAAATAATCACTTAAATAAAACATTATACAGAAAAAGGGCACAAAAATTAATGTACATCTACCGAAATAACTATACTCACAAACAGCAGGCAAACTGGCAACTGACTCGTATCGGTACTAGCTACCGTAAACATCAGGAAACGTCGAGAAAAATCTCGGCTACCTAACTGGCAAATCTCGCTTCTTAACACTATATATATATATATATATATATATATATATATATATATATATATATATATATATATATATATATATATACAGTATATAGGCTTCTTCCCTAGGCTGCTTGTATATATATAGGCTTCTTGCCGTGGCTCAGTGGGTTAGAGAGCTCCGCTCTGACCGAAGAGTCGGAGGATCGAAGCCACCCATGGGTCATTGGTAGACATCAGGAAGGGCATCCGGTCACAATATGCTAAACGCTCCAAGCCAAAGTCCTCTACCCAGGGGCAACGCCTTAGCCTTTATCCAAAATAATGGGGTACCTGGAGTAAAACTCACTCTCTCTCTCTCTCTGTGTCTCTATAATATATATATATATATATATATATATATATATATATATATATATATATATATATATATATATATATATACGTAAGCCATTATGGGCCATATCCACATGGAGCTCCTTAGTCCACTCGATAACTAAACGTTAGTACGATTATATGGTTACAACATAATATAGTAATTGGTTTCCTAGGTTATAGAAGATTGTTTTAGCTTAATTCTCAGTGTAGTCACCTGAAGTTAGCACCACATCCAATCCCATATTATCATGGAGAGATCATAGTATCTTTCTTGCAAACTCTGCTTCCTAGAGGCTAGGTATGGTAAGCCGAGTCTGTGCCTTCTGTACCAGACATAGGTGTTCACTTTATACTGTGGTTTTAGTCACCCCTGTGTACTGCAGAGTAGAACTCTAATGTGTGTGGCTGGCGGGGGGGCTTCTCACATACAACTCTTCTCATCAGAGTGGAAAAAAAGTTTTTTCATCTCATTAGCTCTCGTCCACTTACTCACTTCAACCTCTGTCTCTTGGCCACACTGTTGCATTTGTCTTCTCTTTCACGCCTTCAATGTTCACTGCTTTTCTGAACTGTCTGCCTGCATCCCTCCTCCATTACGGCGGGAACACATCACCCGTTTGGTAGCAAACTCTAACCCATTTTCTGTCAAACTCTTTAATGCAAAACTTGAGCATTATTCCAGATATTCCATGTATGAAGCGGTCATCTTATAAGCTGTTTTTTCTCAGTCTGTAATTCCTTCTGCCTATGGCCGCCGGTCTATTAAATGCAATGTGTTCAGGCATCTCGAAATGAATGGATCTTGAATTTGACGCTCTGTTATATTAGATTTCTCTCTTGGAGGTAACAAACTTCCAGGCTTCCAGCGTTTGATTCCTTCTTCTTTGTATAAGTAAATGGGTTTCGTCTGACGCACTGGTATGCCATCATTGCTTCTTGCCTCTTGGCGCGTCTACCATCTCGCACCAGCCCAGTTCAGGAGTCTCTCCTGTGTCATCAACCATGTTATTCATGGCCGATCCCGATTTCTCCGTCCTTCCAGTCCTTCATAATTTTTTTTTTTTTTCTTTACATATTTATTTGTTTGCTTATTTTTTTTTATAGTGTGACCTGGTGCATCCTTTCTAAATGGCCATACGGCCTCCTATACGCATCTCCAACTCCATCTACAGTATATTAATGGTGGTCTGCATGCCGCTTGTATCCTTGACATTCATTTTTTCATCTGTGGTTACATGTGATCTCACAAATACGTCATAGACAGTACATCTGAAAGGAAAGTAACTGTTCCTTTTCACTTGGTTTTAACGTCCAGTATTCTACAACATGTAAAATGAATGGTGATACTGATTTTCAGTTAAATTTTAGTTTCAGGACTGTGGATATTTTGTCGTCTCTCCAGATTTTCTTAAATTCTGTTCATTGCTCCATAACCAAGTTTCATTCTTACTGCCAGTGCTGTATAAGTATCGGCATTTTGTATCAGCCACATCTTTAAGTCGTCTATTTAAAATCATTTACCGGTATTAGCTCTGGCATTCGACAAATTGATCTTGTTTTCATTTGTTTTCTGTTCCGATCATTGTTCATGGGCTTTATTATAGATGAGTTTATTTGCAGATGAGTAATTTTTTTTTTTTTTTTTTACATTATAACATGCATGTGGTAGTAGACTCAGCAGTCGATAATTCCAACATTTCATATTGCCGCCTTTCTCGTGCATAGGTAGAATAGTGTGTGATCCATTCTTTAAAAGTCATCTCCGTCCAATGGTCACTGATTGATTCGACTTTCAGCATTTCTGCTGACATACAGACTCAAAATATACCAATATCTGTTATGACATTTGTAAAACATAGAAAAATGGAACCGTTACTGATGACACTGGCTCTGGTAATTGCTTTTGTGTCATTGTGGTGTGATTTGGCTGAGACTGATGGTGGTGGTGAAGATGGTCCTTTAAAGGTATAGAAATTAAATATGCTGTTGTAATGGTAGTTGTGGCGATGGTAACTGTGGTGTAGATGGAAAGGGGTGGGTGGGTAGAGGATGGAATGCATATTTCCATTGGACAACCAACTTTCGCACTTTCTGCTTAATTTTCTCAATTTAGAAAGAACGCATTTGTAATATTTTGCCTTGAACTAACGTAGCCTAACACTGACGTAAACTAACCTACCCTGCCATAACAATACCAGCCAATTCCAAAGCAACTTACACAAAAAACTAAAGTACCCTTACATAACCCAGCCCAACACCTTAACCTAAAGTGCCCAGCCTTAACAGTAACATTCTAACTTAACACAAACTAATTCCTACCCAAAATTACCAAAAATAAACTAACCTAATCTTATCTATCTTGATTTAACCCGCCCCATCCTGACCACTTTTCCACCACTCACTCCCCCCAATCCCGACCATTTTTGGAAAAAAAAATTTTTTTGGCTCAAACCTCCGCTTTTGATGAGAAACATCGAAAATTCATAGAGAAATCGCTCACCTGAGGTTTAAAATACTCGATACAGTTAGGAGTACCTCCTTACCTTACTGGGTTTTCTAACAGGCTGGCACCAAAGAAAACGAGTTCTATGGGAGGATAACTATTTCACACCACTCATAAACGGTATTTATTTATTTACTTGGTACGAATTTATATGTAGTACGAGAGAATATTGGTTTTCAAGCAGTAATATAGGCATTATAAGCATTGTTTCACTCACTAACTCATCACCATACCTGACCTTTTTTTGCCACATTACCTGATCATCATTTCTGACTGTTTCCTCCTCTAATGCTATGTAAGGTTTGTCCTCCACATTGTCATTAATTGGGGAATCACTCTGGCCCTGAATTTCGTACCGTGGCATGACATGGCTTTACTGGCCAGGTCACTGATAACAGGTGAATTGCTAAGACAGTGGCATGCAGGGGGGCGGGAGGAGGTCATGCTGGGTAAGGAATTGTCCCTGCCTGGCATCTTGTAGAGGAAGGTGTCACGTGTATACCTACCAAAAATCACTCACGAAAATTGAAAATTGTGCAAATTAGAGACCTTGCAATTGATTCGTGTTTATGTACGTTGACGGGATTGGCAGTGACAAAACGTGTGGACGTTAAGGAACGTCGACGGGACGCCGCAGGTTAACCAAATCTAAGCGCCCTAACATAACCAAATTAAAGTCATCAACTTTACTAGAATCAACCGTCTCACATCCACCAAACTAAGCCAAAGCAAATCAAACTTGACTTAACATCGGCAAAGCTACCCTAACCAAATGGACCTGAACCGAATTGTAATTCATTAAAAGCAACATAAATTAACATCAGCCAAGCCAATATATGCCAAACTAAGCGAAGCAAAACGTAACCTAATCTATTTTGACTCAAGCTACCCTAAACCATGTAAAGCCAAGCCAAGTCTATCCCGACCAAAACTAAATTGACTCAACCTAACCTTACGTAACCTATCCTACTCATTTTTTTTTTTTAAATCGAGGTGAAGATGCATTTGACAGGTTGGTGATGGTTGGCTGAATGCAACGTGCCCGAATATCATTGTTGTATTTCAGATAATTACCAGTAATTATCTGTAATTACCGGCAATTATTTTACAACGAATTATTCTGATATGTTGTATTCAGCCAATCATCATCAATCTGTCAAGTGCATCTTCGCCTCAATAAAAAGATGATAAAAAGAACTGAGTGTAGTCTACACTAAACTAACACAGTCTAACTAACCTAAGCTAATCAAACTTAACCTACGCTAAGCCAAACTAAACCATAGCTAACTTAACCTACGAAAAGAAACTGGCCCAACTTTACTATAGTTCTGAAACTTGGTGGGATAGCAGTGAGGGGGAGAAAGGAGGGCAGGTTCAGAATGGGAAGAAAGGATAATGATGAGAAAGCAGGAAATGAAATGTTTCAAAGGTGCACGAGACAAGGAAATGAAAGCTGAAGAAAGGACGCTGAAAAGAACATCAAAAGAAAAGGGATTGAAGGTTACTGAGGAAAAATGTAGGGGATGGCGGAGGAAACTGAAGAAAGGTAAATACTTATTCGAACGAGCGGAACGAACAAGAACTCTATAAATCAGCCGAAATTTTGCGTGCATAATTCATTCAACATGTGGCTTGCAAAATTTCGTGGCTGTACACTGAATGACATGCTAAATGGTTTCCTGTAACTCAAGAAACCATTTGTAACGCTGGGGAGTAACCATATAGTCAAATAACGGGGTGACCTGGAGCCTGCTATGGTGCCATGTTAACTAGATAGAGACGAAAATATGGCTTCCACCCGGGAACCAAACCTCCATACTAATCCCTGAGCCTGGCTGTAGGGAGGTACAAGAGACCCATGGGAATACCGGTTCACTTAACTGAATGGCCCTGTAGGGGCGGTTGCTTGCCAACGGTTGAAGGGTCTGCTTGATCAGGTGAACTGTGGGAGAACAACAACAACAACAAATTCATGCCGGAAAAGCATAATACTACCCACACTTGTAAACATTTTTTTTTTTTCTGTAAGCATTCCGCGGAATTAACGGTTTCCGACATATTAACTAAACTATACAAAGAGTCATTATGTCTGCATGTATTTTGCCAGAGAAAAAAAAAAAAAAGAATATTTTAACACTGCACAGCGATTCCAACTGTCTTCTAAAGCATCATCGTCAGGAAAGAAATTTTAGTACAGTATGCAACACATGGTTACCTGTTCATGTTAGACAACAAAAGGTGGATAAAAAACACAATCTATACCAATATTGGGGTATTTCAGAAGGCAGCTAGTTCGCTCGTGCAAGTGCTTTTACCGACGTTCTCCACCTTCTGGTCGCGTTGTTTACTGACGCTCTCGTCATCGGGACACGTCAGTATATCAAACATACATTCACGCAATTTAGAAGCATTTCAAAGCTGTAGAAAACTAAACAATTCAACCTAACCTAACTTAGCCTAATTTAATCTAACTGGGGAGTTTCGCCCTCAACACACTGTATGATTTTAACTACTTAACGTAACAGCAGGCCATATACCAATCTGAATCCTAACTTACTAAACTCAACTTATTATGTCTTATTATAACCTGTCCTGTCAAAGTAACCTCACCTATCCTAACCTAAATAACCAAAAGTAACCAAACCTACCATGATGGTAAAGAAACTGAAATTATGCAAAAAGTAAGACGTGAGCCAGAAGAGTTTGACAGCAAGTTGAGCTCTTCGTGTTAACTTCACTTGAGTGACGGTATGGGTGATGTAAGAAGTCTTAATCATTTCACAGGTGAAAGGTAAAAGAATGCCCAGTATCTATCGTAATCTATGAAACATAACAATTATCTTGTGAATGGCTGATTGCAATAGGAAATTTGGAAGGTCCGCTCCTGCTTATTAAAATAATAATGAATAATTAACTTATCTGACCAAAACACATACAAAAAATGTCTTTTAACTTTAAACCAAGCTTCTGTTAAGGTACATAATCATTACATAACCATAATATCATATTTTGCCTATACAGGACACGGCCAAATATCGGCCAGCAAGTAGGACGGCGTCATGTCCAGTGTAAACAAACACCGAAAATTTCATGAGAAAATATATTTCTCTCTGGGGTACGTTTACAGAAAAAAAGTTGCTTAGAATTATAGTCTCTACACATTAGGCCTACTGGTTTTTCCCGGCATAAGTTTGGTGTAAAATGACGGAAAACAAAAAATGAATATCCCCACTACAAACGAAAAAAGAGAAGGGGGTGGGGAGATGGAGAAATGTGGTGCTGAAATAGAACTTGCGGATAAAGAGACTGCAGGTAAAGGAAAATTATAGGAAAACAGTACGAAACTAAGAAAAGAAAACGCATCAACTTCAGGCCGGCACAGATGGGGAAATGGTAGGAAGAAACAAAATGTATTCGAAAAATGAGGGGAGAAACAAATTCGAGGAGGTGAAAATGAAAAGGAAAAATGGAAACGGTAGAACTTGGAACGAAGAACGAAGATGAAGGCAGCACTGGAAAGAAAACTGTATCAGAGAGAGAGAGAGAGAGAGAGAGAGAGAAACAGGAAAATATGACTTCTTTATACCTCTCCCTCACTCTCCCTCGGTCATTTCGGCGGCTACACTAGTTAGAATATTTCCCCATCGTCTCTCTCTGTCTGTCTGTCTGTCTCTCTCTGTTGAAACTCATTCGCTTTCTGTATCTGTTTTTCAACCGATTTTTCTCTTGTTATCCTTTAACCATCTCGGTCCTCTCACTACACTACCATTCGACTGTCTCTCTCCTTCTCTAACTCATTCCGTCCTTTCCTCTGCCTCCCGTTCTTTCATATCAGTTTTAATTCTTTTTCTATAGTCCTTTTCTTGTTGTCTCTTCTCTCGTCTTCCAGTCTGTAATCCTATTATCCATTCTCTTCTATTTTTACAACCGAGCTCGCAAAAAAAGAGCGAGTGTTATGTTTTTGATCAGCGTCTGCGTGTGTGTGTGTGTGTGTGTGTGTGTGTGTGTGTGTATGTGTGTGTCGACAAAATAACTATAACAATTTTTATCCGAATTCAACCATACATTGCGGGACTACTGAGGGTCATCCAGTGAATAAACCGTTTATGTTTTAGAGCAATATTTTATTCAATGGACCGTACATCAACCTTGGGGGAAAGGTTAAGGTAAGGGCAAGAAGTGATTCATTTTTGAGACAATGCATTAAGGTTCAAGGCCAAAATGCAAAGGTCAGCTTACAGTAGACCAGTATGTGTGTTTGTTAGCAAGGTAACTAAACAGTTTTGATCAGGGTAACGAAAATCGGAAAAAGCAACGTAACAAGGCATGCTCAGATTACACTTTTTATCCGATTTGAACCACATTTTGTGGAAGTGATGAAGATAACACAGTAATAAGAGGGTTTGATTTTGATATCAATTATTCAAAGGCCAAGGTCTCAGAGAAACATAAAAGACCAAGGCGCCAGGAAAGACAATAGAAACAGTTTGGTCTGATGGGAACCAAATATAGCGGAAGCGTGAAGAGTCAGGTAACAACGAATGGGATTCGCTTTTGAGTGCAATCAGTTAAAGGACAGGGTCACAGCATAAGATTGAAGTTCGACTTGTGTGTCTGTTTGTAAAAAGAAAAATGTTCAGGCCTGACTTACGTAAAACTTACTGAATGTGTTAAGAATCACCCAAGAGGCAGACTTTTATTTTTATTTTTATTTTTTAACTACAGACCAGGGTTATTAAAGTACTTAAGGAGTAGGGCCAGAGTCCGTAACTTCTTCACTGACGAGCAGTTAGCTGTAATTTATGAGTCATGTGCGCTCTCAGCTTGAATATTGCTCACCCTTGTGGAACTGGTTTGGTGAGGTTGCATTAAAACAACTAGAAAAAATTCAGAACAAGGCTGTTAGAATTATTAACAACCCTGCCATTACAAATAAACTACCTCCCCTACAAGTAAGAAGGAATGTTGCCTCCCTTGCATTATTTTACAGATATTTTTATGGCAAATGCTTTGACGAAGTTGCGCCCATGGTGCCACCTCTCCGTGCCTTCCCTCGTGGTACACTGGCATCTGGTAGCACCCATGACTGGAATGTCACTCAGCCATATTGCAGAACTTCTGCCTACCAGAATTCTTTCATTCCCCCCACTGCATCTCTCTGGAACTTGTTTCCCCAGAGTTGTTTCCCTCCAAACTTCAACCTACAGATGTTCAAGTCTAACTGTTACAAATATTTTATGAACAGAGGACACAAGTAATCTGGTGTATGGATTATTATTACTTTTTTATATTCATTTGTTTTTCCTTCCTCTGTTCTGTTATTAAAAAAAAAAATGTGAAAGACTGACAGAAGGGCCATACATTTATTTAAGCTCCGTTTTTTCCACTATCTAAACAGTTATACATTGAACGAAACCAAAAAATCATATGTAAATTGCTTTTACATTTTCCGCTAAACACATAGATATGAAGAAAAATGCAAATTTTTCTGTTTTATGACTGTTCACATCCTTATCTGCATTGGTCAAATGACCAACAAGAAACGACTCAAGGGCCGGATTTGGTCCATGGGCCGCCAGTTAAATAGCCCTGGAATAGACAAAAGGTCAAAGTCACTGGGCAAGGTCAACTAAAAATTATTATCTCACGTAGACCAAACATTGTGCAAACGTTCGGGCTAAAAGAAGGATAAATAAATTCGATTTGGAGAGAAAAAAAGTCAGTGACAAGTCAAGGTCACAAGAATATGTCTTATACCTGTGTCACTGGGCAATGTCAGCTCCAATAGTTTTGATCTGATCTGAAACAAAGTTAATGGATGGGTTAACAGTTAGGCGAAAATTGTGTAATTTGATTTGAGGATAATCTATGGAAGGCCAAGGTCGCGCGAAATAAATAAATAAATAAATGAATAAATATATATATATATATATATATATATATATATATATATATGGTCCTTCATCAGGTGATGGGCTTGTTTATTGAAGTTTTGAGTACTCTTTATTGTCCATAACTCTTTATCTGCCTTCACGTTACCTTTTCCTTAGCTCACCTCATTTAATGAGATAAAATAGGTTTATGGTTCTTGGCTGCACAAAGGTCATTAAGGCAGAATATTACAATGACTTTTAATACTTTACGAGATAGAGTATATGAGACAACCGCCTTTTCTTCAGTTCTCTCAAGCTATTTTTTTTTTTCCCAAAATCCAATCTCTCTTTCCATTATTTCGTTATTGTTCTATAATACTTCATTATATTCTCCGTCAGTCCTCTTCTTTGACATGTCCATAGTTCTCCATCACTTCGCTAACTTCACTTCTTTCAGTTTGCCCGTTACCGGTATCCAGTCTTTTAAGCTTCCAACTCCTCTTCAGTTTTTATCTCCATCCTTCCTTTTGTTTCTCACATCTCGTCTCTCTTAGCCACCTCTTCTCATTCCCTCGTATTTCCTTTCCTTCCTTTCAACATTTTTCTCACGCTTTCCATAATTTCATTTATTTTTCCTCAAGTCTCCTCTTCCCACTTATCCACTCCCAGTCATCCACTCTTATTTGCTCCTGTTCTTTCATTCCTTTTTGCTTCTCTACTGATTTACTGCGGCTCTCCTCCTTCCAGTCCCTCTCTTCCAGTTTTGACTTCCTCACTTGTGTCCAGCCCTCCCCCACCTGCCTATTCATTTCGGAGACTCCTGCAACCTTGAAGAAGAGGATGAAGAAGAAAGAAGGAAGAAGAAGCAGAACAACAAAACAACAACAAAAACAACACATTAGCGCAAAGAAATAGTAACTCTAAAATAGTTTTTTACTGGTGTCGATGCTGGTATGATTGATGCAGCATTTGAAATCACGCTGACGTGACCTTCCATCCAAATTTCTTCCAGTAAATCCAGCAACAAGCGGAAGCAAAAAATTTCGACTGGAGAGAACAATGCTGGATTTGGAACGTAGATTTCCATATTTTAAAACTAACTCCGACTGAGATCATATACATCCAGTGTCCATGTTTGATCAGTTCCTGTGACACTGCCCCAAATCCAGCACATAAAATCATTCACGGCTGCAATAACGGGATCCGACTCGACGAGGCGGGATGGGAGTGGGGGACTATGGGCTGAGAGAGAAATGAAGCCAAAAACTAGTAAAATGGAGGCGGAGGTTTGACTTTTCTCTTCCATTAGGCAACTTGGAAGCTAGCTTTTAATTGGGAGCGGCCATGAGAGAGAGAGAGAGAGAGAGAGAGAGAGAGAACTTTAAATATATGACAGAGATGTATATTCCTGTAGATAGATAGATAGATAGACTGATTGATAGATATATTATATACATAGATGCACATAAAACAGACAGGTAGATATGTCTCACTAAAAGAGAGGATGTCAGGGAAACTGATGAAGATAAAGAATTACAAAGAATAAAATGTCCGCAAAGACAAAATTAGCTCTAAAAGTGTGACTGATAGGCTTTTTTTTTTTTTTTTTTTTCCAGCGATATTGTGTTAAAACAGGAAAGAAGTATGCCCTGTGAGAGCGGAGAGAGTCAACTGTAAAACCATTTTCTTCTCAATAAGCTTTGGCGACACATTGTACAAACAAAGAGATTATTTCAGGAATACTCTGTAACCAACATAACAGAAAATAGAAACTAATTATGAAAGTATATAGATTATTAAACCTCCGTGGTTTGCAGCCCAGACAACAGAGGGTTGAACTGCAGATTTGAGAAGAGAAAGGTGTGACTGATGTAAATCGCAGGCTGTATAACTAGTGCTATCTACAGAAATGACGACTACACTTTCCAACTCTCCACCGGTCCATCACAACAGCCACAACACTATTCACTCAGTGAGTCTATGGCACCCATGGAATTTTATAATTGCGCTTTGCGAAGCGAAAGCGTATGTTATGTTTCGAAGTGTGTGTGTGTGTGTGTAATTCACCGGGTCGGTCAGGATCACTTGATGGTCGTGATCGTCAGCTTTTACCCTCCCGGAAGGGAGCTGAGAGCTCATATAGTCCGATCTAAGGGCAAGGCTGTGACCTTCACACACGCACACACCCGTCCCCTTGCTCAAGGGGGACAGGAACCACCCACTTCGTCAGTGAAACTTTTCGCAACCTGAGCGAGGCGCGAACTCCCGTCCACCAGTTGGCATGCGAGAACGTTACCACTGCACCAGCGAGCGGTGTGTGTGTGTGTGTGTGTGTGTGTGAACCATAAGGCAAACAATTTCGATCCGATTTCAAATGAAAGTTTACGGAAGGTTGGGAGTCAATCAGGTAGATCTCACATTCATTTCTTAATTAGTCAAAGGTATATGTATTGAGGTAAGGTTAACTTAAACAATATTTATTTAAATTAGACCCAACTTTGTGGGAAGGCTGAGGATAATGTACGAATGAAAAAAATCACTTGTGAAAGCAATCTATCAACGAACAAGGTCACGAAGAAGGGTAAAATGCCAAGGTCAAAAGTCATCTAAACTAGTTTGGGTTTGATGCGAACTAGACGGGAGATTTTAGATCAAGCCAGATTTGATTGGATTAAATGTTGAGAAAGATCAGTCAAAAGTCAAGTTCCTAAAGTAGTCAGATTTCAACCCCTGTGTCCGTTGTGCGAGCAAGATAACGTTGGTTAAACAGGTTTGATCTGATTTGGATTAAACTTGGTAGAAGTGTTGTGGATCACGCAAGAGGTTGCCTTACTGCTTTTGACCTTGACAAAAGTTAAGGTCACATGGCAAGTTCAACTTAAACAGTTATAATACACGGTAAACTAAACTTTGCTGAACGGTTCATGTTAAAAAAGGGTAGAGATTTGATTTTGAGAACAATCAGCCAAAGATCGAGGTCACAGGGAAAGGTCATTAATCAAATTGGTGGAATAGTTAAGGGTTAAGCAAGAATAAAGCCATTAGATTTTGAAATTAATCTATAGAAGGTCAGGATCACTGGGCAAAGTCAATTATTCGACCTCTGGACCAGTTCGTGAGTACAAGTGTTGCATTCTGTAAATGTCCCTTTTCTTTATGACAGAAGAATTATTGCAATATCTCAAAGACTCATTTACTCCATCAGTCTATAAGACACGATAGTTCAGTCAGTATCATATTACGTTTAATTATACACAGATGACACCTTTATTTTGCTTTTAATTCTTCCACCTATCTTTGTCTCTTGATGTAAGATCGAAACATCACACACACACACACACACACACACACACACACACACACACACACACACACACACACACAAATATTTTCAAGCAAAGCGTAGTGATCAGACTTTCTCTTTCCTTAACCCTGTTCAGTTGTTGTTCTATATAATGATTACAAAAATCCGTGACGGTTCAATTCGTTATGTTCTTCTACACAGAGTGAAGACAAAGGCTTAACGTTTATCATATCACTTCACAGTGATTCCAGTCATTCTCTCCTAGAAACAATGTTAAAGTATTGTCTCTTTATATGTGAAATTACACTAGACACTTCTGAACTTTCTGCCTGCATACCTTCTTTACTACAGCTAGCGCCCAGTAATTGTCCTGCATCCTGTTAATGTCCAGTTTTCTAACGCAAGAGTCACTCGGTGCCTCGGTCATTCACATATACAGTTGGTCAGCTCTGCAATAGTATTCCTTGATCTGCAGTTCCCTCTGACTGTGACCAATGGTCTATTTTATATTTTTTTAAGTAAAATTATTCAGATTGGAAATAATTTGGCTTTGGTATGCTTTCGCTTCCTTCTTTGTACTGGATAAGTTTTGCAGTCTCTCATTTATTTTGGTCCTTCATTTCGCGAATAGATAATTAATGCAAAAGACCAACAGAATGTAAAACACTACCGTACACAGAAGCATATATATATATATATATATATATATATATATATATATATATATATATATATATATATATATATATATATATATATATATATATATATATATATATATATGTGTGTGTGTGTGTGTGTGTGTGTGTGTGTGTACAATATTAATTATATTGGGTTGCCTGAACGGAGCAGATAAAATAAAAACATAAAAGTTATGACAGACAGTATTTAATTAGAAAATCATAAAAGCTTAATTATATGAGTATCTCAAGTTGCACCGGAGTAAACAAGGAGGGGATTAACCCTTCATTTCGATGAGTTATTTATTTACTCAGACTGACACTAGTCTATTTTATTTGCCTTGGGGGATAAGAAGCTTTAGATATAGTCTGTATCGGTTTCTTTAATAATTAAGGTCGTTCCTAACTTAATAATCTTTTGAACATCGCAACAATAGCACATTTAATGTATGCCATTGGATTATCGGAATACAGTTCTTCAAAATGATGAATTGTTTTTGTAGTATGTAATTTTTTGCACGCAGACTATTACAGCCAAATGAGAATAGTTCCCTGGTACTGAACGGGCCAATGAAGGTTGTATATAATCTTCTCCATTAAAATAATCATTTCAAGTCCCTTTTTCTACAAGAAGGTATTGAGTCCGTTGACACCTGTAATCATTTTACGAACAGTAGGGTCTGATTTTGCACGACAGATTCCACCAAACTCACTTGTCTTTGCTACACTTGTTCATCTCTTCAACGTTCAAGTACGATTTTCTTCCCGTCAAATAAAACAAAAACAAAACAAGAACAGAAACAAAAACAAAACACTCGCCAGATGAGGTGCCTAGAAGCATCCAAGTAGAAGACTACTCTAGGTAAACATATTAAAGCATTTCTCATTAATGCACATAGTTTGAAGAATAAGTTTTATCACCTGGAAGCTAAAGCCATGCCTGAGATTTTCTTGAATAGTCGAAGATTCCAGGTTGTAATATTTTCAGTAGTGACAGTAGTGAGGGGACTAATAGATATGGGTATGATAATCATACAATGAACTCTTGGATATCACGCACTTGATTAAAACAGTTTTATTTATCACTGCTAAATGAAGACCTGCACTCCTGCTGCTATCACTCATTGTCTGACTAAAAAATTTCATTATCGCGCACCTGAGCTGGTTTCTGCTGACAATGATGGTGCAAAATCTGTTGTTTCTAACGGCTTTGAGGGATTCAGAAATAACAGAAAACTCAGTAAAAGACGAAGTACGCAAGGGCTACTGTAGTCTCTCTCTCTCTCTCTCTCTCTCTCTCTCTCTCTCTCAATCCAGCAGTGGAGGCACAGGTGGAATCAAGTCTCTGTAAATATGGGCCCACCATGATTTTTTCATAATATCAAATGTGGTGATAACGATGTAAGAGAAACTCTTGCATGCTGCTCCTATGTATAAAGAAATACATTATGCATTTCAAATTATCGATAGTCGGCTTGTCAGAAGGATGAAGGAAGCAACGCCCAACAGGCCGGTTCTCCTGGGTAGGTCCCCTATTCCGTATCATCGACAGGGCAAATTGTCTTTTTTTTTTTTTTTAATTCACCAATTATCGCAGTATCCTGGCATGTATTATTTTGTGGGTCTAATACTGTTGTGAAAGAGAAAATCTCGGTTTACAAGTTGTGTCCCAGGTACCATTTAGGATAAATCTCATAGGTCCGGTGCATTCGTTTTTGCGCAATTTTATTACCACACACTAGATGTGGTACCAGTCATGCTCGATAACAAAAAGATCACTATTTATTACATCGGGACTTCATCCAGTTGCAATTTCCAAACCTTCAATTGATTACACTGACGGTAATTAGCTCCATCTTACAAATGAACACCATAGAAAATTAATAATTGGTTAATATATGGTTCACTTGCCCTGCCCTTGAACAGTGACGATGAAATTTAAAATACAACTGTATAAATTTTCAGCGTCCAAAACACTGTAATTTTTGGACGTTTTAATTTACCAGTAGCCAAATGGAGAGTATCCCTGTCTTTGCATGCAGGGTTCGACACGTAAATTAACGTGCATGAATGTGCATTGCATCAGTTCATAGATCATCCGGTACAAGAAGTTAACACAGTAGACTCTGTTCCGGACACAACAGAAAATTTAGTAACGTTACGATAGGAGAATTTTGTATTATAGTCGCGCCGCACGACGCTGAGGTTGTCATTATCGTACCCTGGCAACGTACCATTCAAAAGTGCGTCCGATTTCGTGTCTTATTATACACGAATCATACTATTATGCACGGATATATTATACACGAATATTATTATACACGAACATATTATACACGAATCATATGCGTGTCATATTATACACGAAATCAGACGCACTTCTGAATGGTAGGTTACCAGAGCACGATAATAGCAACCTCAGAGTCGCGCGCCGTGACTATAGTGCTTATCATACAATCACAGTAAACCTTTGATACAGTGAAAACGCTGTTAAAGCTAGTTGTAAAAACGTGCCCGCCCGACTATAAGTAAGCTGATTAAAAAGAAAATAAATCAATAGTAAATGTCCATGATGCTGGAAATTATTCAGAAAGATTCTCAGTAAAGTAGGAAATTATGTGCTCTAATTTGCAACATTCAGCCTGCTAAAAATATTAATCCCAAATGTTGAGATAAAGCATTGCCTGTAAGCCCCCCCCCCCAAAAAAAAAAAAAAGGTGATTGCACAAATTATAATCCAACAAAGAATCAATCTCACAAAAACATGAGAGTCTTGCTGCCCTAATGGCCAGCTCATCACTTGTTCAAATCAGAGCCGTCTCCATGCTTCGCTTTAAAGCAAGTGCTGTTTCTGAACAACTACCACTACAACCACCACAACCACCACCACCAACACCATCATCACAGCCACCTCCACCGCTACTATCATCATCCAGCTACCACCGCCGCTATCATTACCACAGCCACTTCCACCGCTACCATAACAGCTACCACCACCATCTTCATTACAGCTTTCACCAACACAGCTACCACCATCATCTTCATTACAGCTATCACCACCAGCAGCACAACTACCACTGCCGCCACCATCGTCACCACAACTACCACCTCCAGTACCACAACTATCACCATTTTCTGCAGAATAATATCGTGTCTTCATAACTTCAGTACAGTAATAAACATCAGGCTGCAGACGTTACCCAGGGGTCCAAAGCGGGTCATGGGTGAAGGTTTTGCTGTGAAAGGTTGGTAGTATTTTTTCTTAACTAGGGACCCTCCTGAACAATTTCTGTGTGGACAACCTCGTGACAATTGCACAAGGTACTTTGTATGCATATACTTTTGATGTAAACTCTAGGTAACGGGTGTGAATCACATATATTCTTTAGTATGCATATCGTCATAACCAGATAAGACTCATACATATATGAATCATTTCATATATATTAAAGCATGAGGAATCAGACTCTACCATTATTTTTGTTGCCGAATGTACCCAAAAATCGACAAAGTTAATTATATGTTAAAAATGCTTGGCACAACCATGATGTTTGGCATTTCCGTGACGGTCACGTACAAACTATAACAAATATTACAAGAATATGTAAAAATAAAACTTTTAGAGCATTTCAATAGCTTTTGTTGACAACAAACAGAATATTGTACAGTAATTTATAAAGGAATTAGAGTAATTCATGCATGACGCTCTATAAATTATTTGCTCAAGCAGCAGGTGTAAAAAGGTTTATGCAATGTCGTGTGCTGCTCATTAGCATTTATCACAAATAAACGTTATTCTCTAAAGGTAAGTTATACAAAATAGCTTACTATATCAGGTACTGTGTACAGATCAGCATAATGTAGTTCCTAATGGCATCTTTCTTGCTACACAAGTCACAGCAGAAACGATAAAACAACTGTTGTATAATGTGCTGGAAAAAATTCACTCATCATCATCGGTATCATCACTTGAATCAATTTGTGGCTGTTCGACTCTTAATCATTTATCAATTTCACATTTACATGCACAGGCAATGTAACAAGGGACATTGTTTCTGTAACAAGAACAATTACCAGCAAATCTTTTCTTGAAATTGTACTTAATGGATTGTTCAAGTATTTTGGGGAATGCATTTCTTGTAATTTTCACAGGTACAAGTTCTAATTGACAAATAGACCATCCATAACAATCATATGGAATCCTGGGAATCACTGAAATATGTGCCGATTATATCATGATCGCGGAGAGAGCTGCACTTTTTATGGAGGACACCAGAACCACTTATTATTATTATTTTTTTTTTTTTTGAAAGTCTTGAAGACTTCCACGGCTCTCTCCTCCAGCGGTAACCACGAAAGATGAGATTTGTTGCCTGCTGTTCCAGGTGTTCTGATACACAAGGCATCTCGTTAGAATCAAAAAACTTTTCTGCAGATTCTAACATTGAATGGCAATACATTCCCTTGTGGGCTTTCCACAGCTTCCGCTTTCCAAGGCCATACATAAAACTGGTGTCATCCTTCCTTGTCAGAGAAAGGAGGAACGGTAGAAAACTGGAGTCTGTGTTGCCAGATTTTTCAGCAATCTCATGAACTGGTAAATATTCATCCTGAGCAGGATAAATCCGGGGTTCTTTTATAAAATTGCATTTAATGGCATTGTGAATACACATTACGATGATATCTGTCATTGTTATGTACCACCACTCTCTCTGCTTGCAGGCATTCAAAACTGTACAGAACGTGCAACATAACCCTAGTATCTGCTTCTTTGTGGTTGCTTTCAAGTTCTACTACATTATGAGTTGCATGTTGATTAACCAGGAGAGTAGCTCTCTTGTCAGCAATACCACCAGAATGGAGAAGTTTGATATTTCCATAGTCTCTTGCATTTGACCATGGCATGCAGAGAAACTCCAGCAGGCGAGCCTTGTTTTGTGATTAGGTTACAAAGTCTTTGAATGAAGGCGTTGGAACATGATCATTGAGTTCGAAGACCTTATGTTTTGTCGATGTTCTGTGTCGCCGTTCCATTGCTTTCAAGCTGGGTTCACAATCATACCGACTGCATATGAAATGAACACTTTCTGTGCCTTACTGGAGTATCCAAACAAAGATTGGTTCGATAACGAGTTTGCTTTTCTGACTCTAAATTCACCATGCTCAATGTACCTTCTATAAAGAGTAGGGTGTGTCGTCTCCAGATCTTTCATTTCTTTGTGATACAGGGGTAGGTCTATCCCGTACTTGTGGTGCCCTGCAGCCACAATGTAGGGTAGCATTTTGCCAGCCTCTGTAAGGTAGTCCAGCCAGTGACCCTCTCGTTGAAAGTATATAAAACGGAACAGTATCTTAACCAAACAAGGAATGTGTTCCTGTAAATACAAGTTTTTTGTTTTTGTTAGCTTCGCAGATCTCTCTGAGCAGGTCATGAATGTGAGTGAGATTGCAATTAGCATTAAAGAGTGTCTTATTTAGTATTCTCGGGATAACAGACGTAAGAATATATACAGAGAGAGAGAGAGAGAGAGAGAGAGAGAGAGAGAGAGAGAGAGAGAGAGAGTATATTTTCTTCTTTTCATTTCAGAGTTACTAAAATTCCATGATAGATGTTCTACTGTATGCTGCATGGTGTCCTTATTATTTCTTGCCAGCCTCGATTGCAGGGTTTTGTGGGTTGGGGACGGAGTATTCCTGCTTTTTCATCCTTGCCTTAAACTCAAAAAGCAATTTTGCTAGTTCTAACTCTCTCTATAACAAACAACTACGAAAAGACCAACAGATCTGTTGCTATTTACTTTCCTTGGTACCCATTTGAAAAAGTCCGTCCTTAGCTTATTAAAACTTTTATGAAATAAGAAAAGAATAATATTAATGTCCTTGGCTTGAAGAGGAAATATACCAGAATGAAGCAGAGACAGAGGGAGATGTGGGACTCTTTAGTCTGAAGACTAACAGTTCAGTAATATAACGTTTATCTTGGGTCCTGAGCGGGAGTTAGCGTAAGCGAAGGACTAAAAAAATCATGATGAAATGAAATTCATAAGACTGCGGGAGTTGATTAGATGTGTGAAAGGCTTGTAAGAGGCTAAAACCTTTACAAAAACTCTCAGATGAAATTGCATTCATTTAGTGCAAGCTACAAAGAAGAGACGACTAAAATGATGGAGCTGCCAGTAAACAGAACAATTAACATTTAAGAATAACAACCATGCCAGTGTATGACCACAACGAAAAAACTCCAGGTGGAATGGAAGACTGTATAAAAGATGTAGAAGGATTAGAGCGGTGTTGGCCATTATGAGGAAAAGAAACAAGAAGCCCTGTTCATTAACCCCCCCAGGCTTTGCATGCCAAATTAAGGCGAAGTTGATATTCCCAGTGATTTTGCTTGCACACTAAGAGAGAGAGAGAGAGAGAGAGAGAGAGAGAGAGAGAGAATGTATATGATAATGAGATGTGATGGTGTGAAGTTTTGAAGTGTGATGAATCGGAGGTGTGGCTGCTGGGAATTTTAGAAGTTAGGTGGGTTAAAAATATGAGGGTTGGTGGACGTGAGGTGTGGTGGTGGCAGCCCTATTATATGGCTTAATGGTTCATTAAGAAAATGAATTTGAGAATGAAATTATTATTACGGCATCAGTTAATTACAAATAAATCAATAGACTGCATTACATTATTTGTGAAAGTCGGCCATAATCTGTGCTTAGCTGTTGAACCTTCCAAAAAACAAAATCTAAGCGGACATGCCTATGACACTGCGATAATTTTTTTTTTTTTTTTCCAGAAAGCTGTATCACAAGGTATGTAAGTCAAAAGCTAGACATATGTGTCCAGGGAAGCAAGATGGTACGAGTTACTCTGTTACCGCTTGGGTAATGTATCTTGGGGGGTAATGTGCCTAAGTGTTTGAAACTGGCACCTGTGCCGCTACAGCATCGCCTCCAGGTGACGGAGGTTTTCTGATAAGACTTACTCATAAGTATTAGTTTCATGAACTGTGGGTAACTGCAGAAAAAATATCGAGTTCTACTTGACACGGTAAGATTCAGAATTTCTTTCTGTGTAATTTACCTTTCAAGTAGGCTGTACTGTGCAGTGGGTGTAATATTGTAACATGCAGAGTCCAGTTTGTTAACAGTAGCAGAGATATGGTGTGAGAGGTGTGAGGTTCAATTGCATGATGTTGTAGGAGTGATGGTGTGTAATGGGAGTAGTGAGGGATGTTGAGGGTGAACATGAGGTATGGCAAACAACAACTTCACCATCAACTCTACCTCATTAATCACCATCAGACAGCCTCATCCTACTGTGAGGAGGCTGCATCACAAAGGTTGTTGAATGGAATATGAGAGGCGCTGGTTGAGGAATCTTAAAAACCACTGACTACACAAAACAATGAATGGTGGAATTATCAAGAGAATAAAGGCAGACGGAAGCAAAAGGGAACAAGAGACAGAACACATCTTTGAAGAAAGTGGAAAAAAGCAAGAAATAAGGAAATGCTTGTAAAGACTACAGAGTTTAAGAAGTAAAGAGAGGGAAAGAGCACTGAAAGGAGGAAGACAATGGAGGTCGGGAGGGAGGGGGAAAGGATGACAACATATAATGAGTTGTGCGGAGTGAGCTAAAAAGCGGTGAAAGACGAAACGAAAATGTGGTAAGGCGTGAAGGGAGAATGTAATTTTTTTTTTTTTTTTTATAAATAACAGAATGGAGGAAGGAAAAACAAATGGGTAAAAAAAATAATAATCCATACACCAGATTACTGGTGTCCTCTGTTCATAAAATATCTGTAACAATTAGACTTGAACAGTTGTGGGTTGAAATTTGGAGGAAAACAACTCTGGGGAAGCGAGTTCCAGAGAGATACAGTTCGGGGAATGAAAGAATTCTGATAGGCAGAAGTTCTGCAATATGGTTGAGTGACATTCCAGTCATGAGCGCTACCAGATGCCCGTGTAGCACGAGGGAAGGCATGGAGAGGTGGCACCATGGACGCAACTTCGTCTGAGCATTTGCCAAAAAAATATCTGTAAAATAAAGCAAGGGAGGCAACATTCCTTCTTACTTGCAGGGGAGGTAGTTTATATGTAATGGCAGGGTTGTTAATGATTCTAACAGCTTTATTCTGAATTTTGTCTAGTTGTCTTAATGCAACCTCACCACAACCATCCCACAAGGGTAAGCAATATTCAAGCTGAGAGCGCACATGACTCTTATAAATTATAGCTAACTGCTCATCGGCGAAGAAGTTACGGACTCTGTACAATAATCCAAGTTTCTTTGAGGCGGTTTTAGCAAGTGATCTGACATGAGAGGTCCAGCTGAGGGCACTGTTAAGTGAGACACCAAGAATTTCAATACTTTTGGAGATGGGAATATTAGTAGCATTGAAGGTAATGTACGAATCTGGCAATATCTGTCTATTAGTAAACTGTATATAAAGTAATTATTGATATACAAAAAAATACAAAGAAATGGATAAAAGAGGAATATGAAAAATGTTCTATAAAGAAAGCGAGGGTATTGTAGCAAAATAAACACCCAGGACAGAATGCATGACAAAGGGTCAGAAAAATCATATAAGTAATAGGAAAAAGTACTTACAAGTGGTATTTAAAAAGTAGGACAACCATTAAAGGGTTGCTTGTATATTTTGGAGACTAACTGAGGATTATTAGCTACCTTATCTAACAGTAACAGTTTATCTTCCATGTTAACAACTAACAACCATTTTATGCTTCCACCCACCTATGGTGGAGGAGGCATTAAGTTATTGGTCTGTCCGTCGATGTATGCGTTGGTGCGTGTGTGGGTTCGTGTGTCCATAACACTTTTCTGGCAGCCATATCTCCTGAACCCATCAACGGATGTCCCCCAGACTTTTGCCAGTGATGCAGAATGAGGAGATGATGAACTGGGTAGCTCAGCTGGGTCAGGGTGTCGAAGGTCAAGGTCCTATGTGGTCAACTTTGTTTATCCTTGTGGGTGCGATATCTCCTGAACGCCTTGACGGATTTCAAAGAAACTTTTGTCAGTGATACCGTATGCAGAAATGTGAAATGATTAGGTCGGCCAGGTCAAGGACTCAAAGGTCAAAGTCCATCAATTTTGTTTATCCTTGTGGTCGCGACCAAACTTTTGTCAGTGATACAGTGTGAAGGGGCGATGAAAGCTTAAGGCCAGCAAAGTCAAGGGGTCAAAGGTCAAAGGGTGTTGATGCGATATCTCCTGAATCCATCGACGAATTTCGACCAAACTTTTATCAGCGATAAGGTATGAAGGGACGATATACTGATTAGGTCAGCAAAGGATAGGGGTCAAAAGGTCAAGGTCATATTAGTGCTGGCGCGATATCTCCTGAATCCTTTGAATGAATTCGACCAAATTTTTGTCAGTGATACGGTATGAAGGGACGATGAACTGATTAGGCCAGCAAGGTCAAGGGTTTACAGATCAAAGTCATATGGGTTGAATTAGTTATTCTTTAGTCTCATCTGAACTCACAGTGAGCCGTCATGGATTTTGTTTGGCGAGTCCGTGAGCAAGGCTTGGTGGATGCATACCAAGGGATGTTTTGCGTCGACAGCTCGGGGCCGATTTCTCAACGTTTCATCATTCGGGTAACATGAATATCTAACCAAAGTATTCGACGTTTTTCTTAGATCATCAGTTTATTTAGAAGCTGTGCTTCAATAAATTTAGCCAAAATTTTGAGCGTCCTGTTTGAGGATGTTGGCTATGTAAGTAGCTGGGTGAATGGAGGAACATAGAGAGACGGGAAGGATGTGGGCCAAATCAGGTTGTATTTCAGTTATGCATCATCCCATAAAAAACGCGTGACATATCTAATCCAGAAGGGAGGGCAGGGAGGGAAGAAGAGCCAGGATGCAAGAGAATAAAGGCGAGTGGTAATACATGACAGTTAATTCTTCAACTACGATGAAGGCATTTTTTTTTTCTATCGTGACTATATGATTTTATTTAGTTGAAGATAAAGCATAGAACTGGAACGATTAGATCAGCCTCCCGTTGTCCATTGGTATCTAATTAACGTAGACTATCATTTCTTTACCTAAAACAAAAATTCGTCCTGCTGAAAAAATTTATGCAGGTCATATATATTAAATTTGTTCCCAAGGCAATAAAGAATGTGTGAAGGAAAACAAAAGGGAGAATAAGTCTAAACAAACATTAACAAAAGTGACAACAGCCAACGTCAGTACTGGGAGCGAAGCTTGTATGGAACAGGAGAGAGAGAGAGAGAGAGAGAGAGAGAGAGAGAGAGAGAGAGAGAGAGAGTTAAAATAAAGCATACCTCTCATCTTCGGGAGAGTAATGCTGTGGTCATCATCTTAAAGCCGAATATTCCACTAAAAATTAATTCCTGCCGAAGACGACAAGGAAAAGAAGAAGCAAAGTAAATAATAAATGAGAACAATAAATTGGCCGGCCACCTACGAGAATCAGGGGCGGTGTTTGAAGTGCCTGGTGACCTTCTTAACGGCTCAAGTTTTGACAGTAAAAATAGTTGAAACATGTGAGGCAACAATTTGCAGCAACTCACAAGCAAAGTTAAGCAACTCTCAGCTCACTTACATAAATATGATATTGCACACACATACACACACCAGTGGCGTACCTGAGAGGGGCGGGGGGGGGGGGGGAGCTGCTTGAAACTGTCCCCCGGGCCCCCAGTTGACGGGAGCCCCTCAAAGCCGTAAAAATGTATAATCTTGTTTATTAATATCTAAAAATATATATATTTATCATCCCGACAATCCCGGCTGAGATATTAGATAAGTTTTGAGAAAAAGAGGGACTAGGTTCTTTGCGGGCCGCAAAGAACCTAGCCCCCCGGGCCCCCAAATCTCTAGGTACATACACACACACACACACACACACACACACACACACACACACACACACACAAGCTCGCGTACTTATGAAGAATTGAGCACCAGGAACCAAAGTACGGAACTCTTAGCCATATACGCGTAAACAGGACTCACATATTAAATGAGGCAAAAGGAAAGAAAACTCAAGTGATGATGATGTATCTCTGGTCCGAACACCAGAATGGTATTTACCAAAGAGACTAGTCATCTCTTCGAAACTTCCGATATGTGCAAGGGAATTATGAAATATGATGTAGGGGGGAGGTGGTGGCTCAATCGGTAGAGAGGTGGCCTGCAGTCCTACCGGATCCAGGTTCAAATACCCACTGGGGCAGGGAACAGTTTAAGGATTTGAATTTCATAAAATCAGACTTTATTGATCTACCAGAAGACCCGCCGAAGTGTCGTAAAAATACCCCCGCTAATACCAATACACCAGTCCTGTATGAGAGCCCTAGCATGTATTCAGTATGGACGGTGGGTGTTAGCGCCGAAGTGGTGACATGTAGAGGTGTGCGGTACGTAGGAAGACTACTGGACCTTGAAAACAGGCTGTGAAGC
Organism: Coenobita brevimanus; assembly: GCF_032717465.1. Classification (NCBI taxonomy): domain Eukaryota; kingdom Metazoa; phylum Arthropoda; class Malacostraca; order Decapoda; family Coenobitidae; genus Coenobita; species Coenobita brevimanus. The sequence continues at coordinate 19,261,313 of NC_137057.1, read as the reverse complement.
CTATGCCCTGAGTCGGACACACACATACACACACACAAAAGGAGCCAACACTCGTACTCAACAAATAATTTGACAGTAATACTGTACCAACAAGTAGATGAAAGAACTTATAATATGAATACTGTATACAAAGTAACAAAAAAATCGAGCACATTTTTCGACCGCCTGAGCTGCGTTGCACCACTCAACCGTCAAAAAAAGGTAATGAAATGGATGTGGTTTGTAAAGAAATGTGTACTATGAGTGAATAGTCAGAAATGGGGCTGGAGCAGGAAAAATGAGCGTTGAGAAAATGTGGGTTATAAATTATTCATTTTTGGGCAGTACAGTTAGTTTTATTTTGTAAATATATTCTAGGCATGAGAATGTCATGGAACAGTCGAAAAATGGGGTGAAGGGGAATGAAAGAGTGTGATGAGCTGGAACAGTGATGGGGTTAGGGAAGGGACATCAGGTGATATCCTGAGAGAGTTATTACAGCTATACAACTAGTGCTTTGGGTGAAATGATTTCACATATTCTCCGAGAGAAAAATATATATATATATATACTGTAGATAGATAGATAGACAGATAGATGGATAGACAGATAGATAGATACACAGACAGATAGATATATAGATAGACATTGATACAGATATAGATGTAGATATAGATAGACAGATAGATAGATAGATAGATATAGATATAGTAGAATATTTTCTTAAAGTTATGATTTTAAGTCAAGCTAAGGCAGATATCTTGTATTTTGCCCTGTGATTATTTTAATAGTTCCCAATTTTCTCTCACCCCATGGACTTTGACATACTTACTGTGGAGGTTTCAACTCACTCTGACCCACAGTAACGTATTTTGTACCAGCAGTGTATAATAAAGGCATGAGGTGCTGAACAGATGCGTTTTTTTATGTCTAAGTGCCTGCCTACTTGTTTATACTTTCGGCTTCTTCTGGACGTAATGAGCAGGGAAAGAGGCATGTGGAAGTTTGTTAGCGATTCCCCGCAGCCGCTGTCATGTTAAAACCAATCCATTTACCCAGAACACGGCAACGGTGTATGCAGTTTATTTGTCTGAATCTGGTGATAATAAAACCCTGCACATTAACGGTAACGCAGGAATATCGTGGGTACAGTAAGCGTTATCCTCTGTAGCAGAAGAGTTTTTAGTAAGTAGTGTGTGTGTGTGTGTGTGTGTGTGTGTGTGTGTGTGTGTGTGTGTGTGTGTGTGTGTGTGTGTGTGTGTGTGTGTGTGTGTGTGTGTGTGTGTGTGTGTGTGTGTGTGTGTGTGTGTGTGTGCTTTAATTCCTCCTGTGCAATTTGATGGATTTTAGTGGAAAAATTCCCATCTGAGTTCGTTGGGTTCCCTGGAAGTTTTTACACTAAAAAAAGAAAAAAAAAAGCCATGATTTATAGGCGGGTCAGCCTCCCTAACCAAATCAAAAATTGTCAGAAATAGTTAAAGGAGGGCGGCAGCTGTGGCTTTGATATATTATTACATGTTGTACAATGGACTATCATCCGTAATGCGATACTTGGAGAGAGTGAAGCCCCCGTGATTCTTGGGGGGTCAACCCCCTCTCAGAAATATAAACGATCAGAAATACAGGAAAGTGAGCACATGGACTTCAACGAAATCGCCATACTTATAACAGGATTAGGTATGCAGTTTCCATGTTGTCTTTGATTTCACAGGAAGAAACTGCACATCGATACTTGGGAAGCAGTAGACTACTCCCCCCTCCATGATTCTTGGGGTGGTCAACTCCCTTTAAAAAAAAAAAAAAAAAGTGGGCGGGGGAGAAATATTTGAATGACATTTCTGAGATGAGTTAGTTTGGTTACTGGGAAGGTCTTCCACTATTTACAGTTTTCCAACCATGATTTTTAGCTTGGTCAACCTCTTCAGCAAATTACAGATTCCCGGGAGTTGTGAAAAGATGGCAGATATGCCTTTGAGATCTTATTACATGTTCTACAATAGATTCTCATCCATAATGCAATATTTGGGGTGCGTGACCCCCTCGTGATTCTTGAATAGGTCAGTCCCTCTCTTCAAAATTAAAAGAATCAGAAATAGGGGAAAGTGAGCTCATGGACTTCAAGAAAATCGGCATATACATCGTAGGATGATTGACAGACTTGGGTTATTGAGTAAAAGCGGTGGCAGGAGTGGTGGGACTGCCTGAAGGCAAGTTCGACCAACAATCAATTTTTACTTCGTCTACATCTTTCCTTAGCGAATAACCCCCAGCTAAGGTGAGTGGCTGAGACTGCAATGGTTTCATTTGTCGGGATATTAATTCTAAACACAAAAGTTGAATCTTTTTTCTTATACTGACACATCATACCTTTTTTCTGTTATCATTATGGCTATCACTGCATCTGTGCACTATCATCAAAATGTTGACACGGTAATATCATCTATATCTATATTTCTAAACCACAAAAATCACACATCACAGTTGGCGGACATACCTAGAAGAGGAGTGTTTGGCGATGAGAATGAAGAGGCGACAGGAAACACTGATTCAGTTTCCCCTGTCCCAACCATCCCTACCCAACCATACACTCATACACTACCTAAATCGGGAGGGCCAGAGTGCCATGTCAGTTAAGCCTATAAAGCCCATTAAGCCCATTAACCCACCATTGTCGCTGCTGGTCCAATTAGCCTAAAGCACTATTTCAATACACAGGAAGTTGTTTTCCACTTTGCTTTGCTTACCTGGTATATGAAATAGGATGTTCTTCTTGTCGAACATGAAATTTAAAAGTGTGTGTTTTCAGAGCAGTCTCATTTCGGTGTACGAATAGTCTCATTTCTGTCATTTCACCTGTGTATTTTACTGCAGTTTCAATCGATATAACTGACAGACCGAAAATGTTTTACGAAAATTGCATTATTTTTGCTACGACATCTCTTATCATAACCAATATGTCTCTGAGTGCAATGGTACGGATGCGCATTTATTCTTCATTCCAATTATATTATCAGTTTTTTTTTTTTTTTTCCTGTGGCAGTTCTTATCACTCCTGCGAAGAAGGATGGTTTTATTTTCGGCTACTTCATCTACAGTATAACGTTGAGAGAGATGCAGCCTGTGTGTGTGTGTGTGTGTGTGTGTGTGTGTGTGTGTGTGTGTGTGTGTGTGTGTGTGTGTGTGTTTAAGCCTTAACTCCTCCTTAGCTATTTGATAAAGCTGAAACAAACTTCTCAGGTGAATATGTCAGGTTACCCCGAAGGTTTTCCACAATATACAATTTTCCAACCATGATTTGTGAGGGCAGCTCCCATCACGAAATTAAAATTTCTAAGAAACAACGAAAGGATAGATATCAGTTTTATACCTTAATACATATTAAACAATGGACTCTCATCCATAAGGCTGTATTTAAGGAGCGTGCCACCCCCGCCCCACTGATACTTAGGGAGGTCAGCCTGCCTCTCCAACTTAAATCGACCAGGAATGGAGGAAAGTAAGCACATGGATTTCAGTGAAAGTTCTCAGATTAGTTGATAATATCTTCTGTAAACAGAATTTTCCACCATTATTTTTAAGGTAATCACCACAGTAACTCAGGTAATTATCTAGTCATACTACATAATGCCATGAACCCCACTCGAATCCGTGAAGCTACGAAATCAGAAAAAAACATGTAAATAAGCACAAGGAATTAATAACCTTTTCTTTGACAGCGTGGAAGGAGTTAACAGATAAACTCTCTTTATTAACAGGTGAATGACGTGCTGACCTAACTTCTCTACTAAGGAATTATTATGATGTTTTCCAGAACACACCTGGGCTGACGGATGCAACACAGCACGATGTCGATGTTGGAAATGTTTGTCCTGTGAAGTAGCCCCCTACTACAGTATGTAAGTCTTCTATGGCAGTCTATTATTCAACAGGAGCTGACCTACATGTTGCAGCAGGGGATGATCGAATCATGACAAAGTGTGTGGTGCGCCCATCACCTTAGTTCCAATTTTTGGTGGGTCCTATCATTTATGCATTGATTGCCGTAGGGTTAGTTCCCTCACTAAGACTGACACCTTCCGAATTCGTAAAGTAAATGACTTCATGGATAATACGGGATTATAGGCAGAGCAATGTTCATTACCAAAACTGATTTGCTGGAGGGATGTTGGGAATTCTCACTTAGAGAAAAGAACCATGAAATTTCCTGTTTTGTGGCTGCCTGTCACCCCTAAACATGCAAAGTCAAGGCATAAGGTATGAAAAATGATCCAGGCAAGTTCCAATGACTCATGAATCTAATATACTATAGCACTAGCCGTGTGTGTGTGTGTGTGTGTGTGTGTAATTGGGACATCCACTACACATTCAAATCGCACCAATATTGGCACAAAAATCGCAAAAAATTAGCTGATATGAAAACCTTTTTTTTTTTTAATGTGTCTAACTTTGGGCATAGGCTTCACTGACTGCTCCCAAGGCCCAGTAGCCCTCCTACATACCGCACACTTCCACATGTCACCACTTCGACGCTAACACCCACCGTCCATATTGAATACATGCTAGGGCTGTCTCATACAGGACCGGTGTATTGGTATTAGCGGGGTATTTTTGCGACATGTTGGCGGGTCTTCTGATAGATCAGTAAAGTCTGATTTTATTTTATTCAAATCCTTAACGTGTTCCCTGCCCCAGCGGGGATTTGAACCTAGGTCCGGTGGGACTTGGTCCCATCACAATTGAAAAACTTTTAGTATATTTAATGAGTGATCACATTTTGACCAATATACGCCGCTGTCGGCGCCCAGCATAGGATCTCCGCAGAATTCTTTGCTCATAGCTAGAGCAGCGCGAAAGCCTTCAGCAGGAGCAAGTACGAGGAGCCCGAAGGGCCCACGAGCACTTGTAAACATACTATAGTAGCGGCACACAAGTCTGAAAGTGTCATTATCGTACCATGGCAACCTACCAGACAACAGTGCGTCCGATTTCATATCATATTATACACAGATCATATTGTTATCCACGAATAAATTATACGCGGATATTGTTATATACGAACATATACACGAATCACACGCGTGTCACATTATACACGAAATTGGATGCACTGTTGATGGGCAGGTTGCCAAGGCACGATAATGACACCTTCAGACTCGTGCGCCGCGACTATTGTGATATCACAGATTGTGTCACATACATCGATGATTTGGTTATATTCAAAATCTCCCTGGAGGAAAACCTGTTTCACCTAGATCAACCTAGTGATGTGTGACTTGGTAAATGCCCAGGTTCAGTACATAGGCAACATGGTAGGACTGGGTAAAGTAAGTTCGCCTAATGCCAAATCTGAGGCCGTTGTTAACTAATGGCAACCAAAGAAAAAAAGGGAACTGCCGAGATTCTTGGGTATGGTTGGTTACTCTCAATGGATTGTTTTAAATTTTTCAAATGTTGTAGTTCCCTCTACAGATTTGTTAAAGAAAGGAGTAAAATATGAGTGGAAGGAAGGATGTGAAGAGGCACTATTAAAAGTTAAGACGATTCCTTCTAGTCAGCCTGTTCTCCAAGTCCCAAATTTCAGTAAGCCTTTTAAATTAGCTACTGATGCTACTTAGTTCGCCAGCCCATTCTTAAAAGACAGCTAATTTTTGAGTCACACAGTCACTAGCTAGGAAAATTCCAGTGACATGGCATTTTAGCCACATCTGTTGGGGTAATAATCAAAGGGGTTGTTGGTTATAGAAGTCGTGTAGTTATTAGATATTAACTGTTTTAGTTGTATACCATATAACTCTAAAAGTCGCAGCATTGAGAATTGGGGTAGGGGTAATTTCATGGAGATTCTTGTTTGTGCAGAAAACAGGTGCACAGAGTCGACACAAAATGCCATCACACTGTTTGGATGTATTACTCTTATCATGTTTAAGCATCTTTGAAATCTGCATAATATTTTTGGCATAAAAGTGTACTCTTTTGTGACTAATAATTAGAAGGAAAAATATGTAAATTCGAGGTTAACAAGCATCAGAACAATTTCACATGAAATATATTGACTACTTAAAGGATTTTGCTGTTGTTTGAATTGAACTTCTTACAGCTCTTAAACAAATTTAGATTTTAATGAATCAGTGGACTACGGAAAAAGATACCATATATATGTGTGCAGCCTTTGACAAATGCAACAAGCTGAATCTATGTGATAAAATGAGCATTTACGGCAGCATTAGGTTATCGACACAATTTTCAGTAATCAGATACATGCAAAACCTGACTTTAGCAAACAAATTGATACTTCAAATTATTGCTGTGTCTAGTAATGTATCAGTCTCTACTGGATCACATAAAAGACAGTTCTACAAAATGTGCGCAGTACCCTGTCAGTTTCAGAGTCTGTATCTGATTGACTGTCTATTCTGTTCACACATCTTTCACGTATTTAATTTGTCGTCTATGTATGAACTGCAGCAGTAATAAGAATCTGTGTTCTGGTGCACAAATTATATGAGTACAACTTAACCACAATGTATCGCTTCACATATTTTTTGCTCTACAATAGTTGTATAAATAATCCTTGCTTTGTGCTGTTGGAAAATGCAGTGAGATCGCAACAGCAGATCTGCAGTGTAACGTAGGCTTGAGAGAAGAATTACCGATAAGACGAGGTGATAACCTATTGTTCGTGCAGCCTGTAACATGAGGTAATGATGTGTCAATCGCAGCCATCTACCCTTTGGTTATCATATTTACTTTCTTCACATATTTCGGTATAAACTTAGTAATGAACATTGCTTTCAGTATTTCATGGAAAAAAATCCATGATAAAATATTACATTTTTTGCATATCCTTTTGCTTATGTGGATCACAAAAGAATTACCATTAGATAACACATGAACATGCTGGAATAAAGGGGCGTGACTAATCAAGAGTTGCCAATATTTTTTTCTCTGCAGTTTCCAGGTGATGGTACCTATTTCTTTATACCATGATGCAGTGTTAAGCAATAAACAGATAGCACCGACTTTAGGACATCTAGTTATATTGTACACATGTCCTTTCTCCCACACTGCGTATTGTCGTGTTGCCAACAATTCACTTCACCTGCTCTATTGAGTCTGTTTGCCAACAAGTAAGTCATTTAACCTGTTGATCATTTTACCTACACCTAGAGTTGATTCCACCACAATGTCGAGTCTGTTACTATCTTGCTGTGTATTCATCAGTGCACTGCGGGACAATACCACAGTGCACTTTTTAGAGGGGATAAGGCATTTTTCAAAACTAGTCTCTTACAGTAGACAATAAGTAAATAATATGATCAGTAACGGGAAGCACGAACAAAGTAAACGAGACAGGGTAACGAGTAAAGCAAGAGTACGTAGTTTGTGACTTTAGTGATTGATATTTTAAATCAATTTTGTGTATATTATATGGATTTTTATAATTATTTGGTGTTATTTGATTTGCATTTTTAAACTCTTTATGTATATATGGCTACATATGTTGTGTTACTGGGCTGTCACCGATTAAATAACCTAAGTTAATTTATAGTTATTAAATTTCCAGTTGGTACTTCATTGAACATAAATAGAACTGACAGAGTTTTAGCAACTCCTAAGTGGTGAGAATAGAACTCCATTTTTTTTTTTAACTAGTCCGACTCAGACAAAAGGCTTCAGGGCCTATTCCAAGGCCCAGTAGTCCTCCAACACACTTCCACACTTCGGCGCTAACACCCACCGTCCATATTGAATACATGCTATGGCTATCTCATACAGGTATTAGCAGAGGTATTTTTACGACATGTCGGCGGGTCATCTGGTACATCAATAAACTCTGCTTTTTATGAAATTCAAATCCTTAAACTGTTTCCTGCCCCAGCAGGGATTCGATCCTGGGTCCATTAGGACTGCAGGCAGCATTCCTACCCATTCAGCCACCGCCTCCAGCAAATTGATTCGTGAGCGAATTAATCTGGGTGCAAAATTATCACAAACCTTGAGCCAACCGACCCTCAAGAGTAGGCGAATAAATCCCAAATATGGACGACTGGGGTTTTAGCTAAATTACCCGTGGGCGAAACGACCGTAAATTTAATCATCTGGTGTACGCTTGACGTGAACTGTCCGGGCTCTGTTGAATGTCAAGGACCTGAAGGCACCTAATAAAATCTGACGTAAATGAGCTTGAATGAACATAAATGACTTGAATGCGCTTAATTTGATACTCTCATTTGGTTTAAATGCACCTTAATGAACCTCGCTGGATCTAAATGGCCTCAGACTGGCTTGCAACCCAAATGACGTTACAGGACGATGAGGACCCTAAAACAACTTGAATGATTCGGTCTTTATATTGAACTCATCTGACTGGATCAGTTGAAATCAAAAGGGCTTGAATCGAAACGAAGTATAGTGGATGGATGTAGGCTAATGACCAAAAATTAAAAATAAATAAAAATGCTTCTAAAGGTTTTAGAGTAACTGTAACTGACTAACCTTCCCGGTATACTGTTGATACTTTTGTGGCTGAAAACAGATATCAACTCACATTTGAAGCCACAGCATTGTACACGATTTGACATAAATATATATAATTCTGGCTGGGTTAGAATAAAGGTAGAATTTTCCAATAAAGGTGGATGTAATTGTACACTAGTATCCTGGAGTGGCTTTAACCTACTGAATTTGACTTTAAAGGATGTGAAGGATGTAAGTACACCTGGGAGTGGGGAAGTGACCTCGAATACTTTATGCATGGTATTACTGGCCATGTTGACTGATGAGACAGTTATGCCAGCTGACCGCTATAAAGTTACAGTCAATGAATGTAGCTGTTGTTACTCTGGAAAGACCTGGACGCTCCTTTGACCGCTCAAGAGGCACTTACACATTTTCTTTTTCCCAAACAAAAGTTGGGAGATACTGTGATGAATCCGGGCGCTCGCTTGCATGTTGTAATGACGGGGTAATAGATTTGTTACTTCTCTTTGATGCAGTTCATTAGTAACATTTAATTATATACATGTTTATCTACTTATTTCTTTATTATTGCTTGAAGTGTTCCATATTCCTACGAATACGTCTTCCTACGAATACATCGATTGTCTTCTCATCTATATTAACTCCCCTCAGGTAGACCAACACTTTCACTTACAACTTAGGTACACCTGGGTCTGTCAGACCCAGATTTTAAAAAATGCTGTAATGTCACATATGTTTTATATAATGAATTCCTGAATATCCTACAATGTATTACTGTAGGACTTATAAGTGACAAAACTATGTGAATATGTTTTAATTAATTGAAATCCACATATTTAAAAAATGGAGGACCTTCATTATGGGCATAGTGGATCCCACACAACATAAAATCAACTTGCAAACTCTTAGTGAAAGATTCTCCCCCCTCCTCAGGTGCATCTGGGTCTCACAGACCCGATGTGCAATTCTGATTGATATATTGTCAAAACATAGAGAGACACGAAAGTAACCCCCCTACACCCTGCATGTACACAAAAAGTTATGAAGCTGTTGAGAAGGACAGGGATCCCAGGCATCTATAACTTACTGACTATACCATCGACAAAATTGCCTGGGTCTGTCAGACCAAAGTGTACCTGAGGAGGGTTGAACTACTTCTGTCTCTAATGATAAGTTGGCAGTGATGTATGATCTATATTAATAATAATAATAATAATAATAATAGTAATATTCTGTCAGGACACTAAAGTATAGGACACTACATAATAGCTAGCGACGTATATTGTTAATATGTAATATAGATGTTGGAAGAAAGTCGTGCTTAAAGCTCGAGAGATCTAGAGGAAACAGCTATACACATTCTAGCTACGGAATTTCGAACACGGCAAACTATGAAACCAGATGGAAAACTTCCACAGTCGTGGAAAGTCCCTTGACACGTGCCCTCATGCATGACCCAACAGGTCACATACAGGGGAAATGGGAGAGACTGGGCAGAAGGGGTTAGGAGAGTGAAGAAGCATGGTGGGAAAGGCAGAAACAAAGCGCACGGAGTTAGCAAGCATTAACAGCTCTAGCCCCATTACTGCTCTTCCGAGATACTTCCTCTGGAGAATAAAACTGCAGTCACACTCCCGACTCATCTTTCTCTTTCTCTTGCCATCTACGAAAAAAACAATCTAAACATTCTCTCCTCTTAAAAATCCCTACAATCTAACACATTTTTGGAAATGCTCGGCGACGGATACGATAATATTATTTGGTGTCAGTAACTGTATGAACCACGTCTACTATTCTACAGTTGAGTCAACATTAACAAGACAGAAAACAAGAACTACTACGAGTTCACGCCATACGATGCCGTATGATTTTAGATTCACAAGCTAACTACTCTGAACCCTTACAGCGATAAACGACATCGATAAATGAAAGCCGATTAACGTCTCTATTAACAATCAACAAACAATTTAAGAATCAACTCTACGGTCAAAACAAGATATTACGATTCTACAAGTGAACAACAAGCAGGTGAGACGGTAATCAAGATCAGCTACAAGTTCGCACCATACAGCAAGAAACTAAAGTCAAAACGTTGCATATTTGAACAAAAGTGTTAATATATTTGCTGCAGGGTCTTTTGTTGAGGGAAACATCTTTCATTTATTTGAGCACCTTTTGCAGTGAATTCAAGAGAATGGATGATGAACAGCGAAGAAAAGGAGTGAAAAAAGCTATGGAAGATTAGGATGTGAAAAACGTCCACTGATTAGTAAGAGAGAAAGAATGAGTGAATGAAAGTAAGAATAAGCTGGACAGTGATTGTATGTGAAGAGAGGGAATGACTACCTGGAGATGAGTACTCGTGGGAAACGTGGAAGTGATCATATAAAACCTATTTTACTGAACTGGAAAAATCATCAATGAAATAAACGTAAGGCTGCGTGAAGGAAGAGGAATGACAGTGAGAATCGATCACGTAATAACAGGCTGATGAGACCAAGGCAAATTATAAGTAAGGTAAATTACGGAAGTTCACCACGTATTGAGAGATTAAATTAGACGAAGACTGACTGTGTTGGTACCAAGATGCTTACTTAGCCTGTAGTTAAGCTCATGGTGGCTGCAAAGCGACAGCTCTTTCAGTGTGATAACGTCTTCTTCGGTTTATTCTTCATACATAAGAGACCATTTGACTCAGTTTAGTGAAACTAGCATTTAGTGATGGCTATACTAACTCCTTCCACTCTGGAAAATCTCTGTTTAAAGGTGAATAAAATCGTCTGGATATCAAAAGAATTATATGAAAACCCTCATCCTGGGGCTGAAAGGATGAAGATATTGTCTTTACTGAGGAGAGAGAGAGAGACAGAGACAGAGAGAGAGAGAGAGAGAGAGAGAAGCCAGTCAGTAACCCCGGTACCTGGCGTGAGCCTGCTGGAGCCCCGCAAAACTGAGTTTTGGTTCCCAGACTGTGAGTTAAAGCAGAATACACGCACCCCTGTAACAACTTGCCTACTCTCTCATGCCTCACCCTGCTTCACACTGTCTTCCCTCCATGTCCCACCCTCTGTACCTCCTTTGTATCACACTATCTTCATACCCTGTTTCACCTTACACACTTCATCTTCTCCACACTGTCTTCGTCCTCTGTGTCACAGGGTTTTTAAAGAGTATGCAATATTAAAGAAAATTATTCAATAATAATTAAGAACAGGACAATGAATTGTCTTGTGAAAATCAAGCAATGATTACTTTATGCCGGCTTACATCGCCGATTCTCTAAGGATGAGAATTTATAAACTTTCTCAACAGTACACAGCAGAGACTAATTATTCACACGTGCTGTTTATTAGTACTGTTAGCCTCTGGAGAAAGTGACTCCACCCCTGACAATCAATAACTAATGCTATTAATGATAAACAAGTTCTTGCTGATGCAATTAACTCCTAGATGGCACAACGGATTTGAGTTAATACAAAAGGACTGGCCTAAGTACCAGTTATGAATAATACAAAGTGTTTATGCACTAGGAGCTGCAACTAGAATAAGCTTATGGAGAAATAAAACACGAGTTTACATTTCACTAAGCTCAAGAAAAAGAACTGTTAAATTTATTGAAAACAAAGAAATAAATTTACGTTACATTTCAAAATGAATTCAAAATAAGGAGATCGCACTCACTCGCTCACTCAAAAGCTAACTCTTAAACCTAGGAAAAAACGAAAAGAAATACTGGTCAGAAAAATGGACAAAGCGGATGACTGGGCGTCGTTGCTGAGGAAGGACGCTGCACACGCTGAATCTCTCGCCAAATCACGCTAGGTGGAAATTCAGGAACTGGACAATGGCGGCACTGCTATACACTGGGCCCAACCTGCTTTCAGGGCGCTCAAATCCTGACTGATCCAAATTGTGGGAGAGAGGCGAGCGTCGTGGCCGCACTTGCTAACGGCCAACAAGTGTGAGCGATACACACCCGCAATTCACTCAGCGAAGGCGCTAACATCGCGGGCAAGGACGATCACTTATGAAATAGTGAAAAATGTCCTGAAAAACACTCCCGATCGGGTGAATACGTGGCGATTAAACTGAGTGATAAGTACTGGGATTCCACTAGAATTCGCGGTTTCCCATCAGAGTTAATGTCACGAGTTTATTCAAATACTTAATCGTGCCAACTCGTGACACTCTGCCTAACTCTACCTCACCTGACTGACACTCCATACCCTGCCTCAGCCTATGAACCTTGCCTAGCAGCTTTTTCTTACTATATGTTTTCTTCGTTACAACCTATGACCTCTCTGCTATGCGAGAGTACTTAACCATATAGATTATTGGATGAGATATGTCTAGCGTCTACTTTTTTCTGCAGACCAGATCATAGAAGAAACAACACACATAATTCCAGCATTAACTTCTTTATTTTCCTTACGTGTCAGGTCAGTGTAGAAGTTGATTTTCCCTTCTCCACTGATCCTTTCCGATGGATAAACTTTTCTATGATGAATGGTGGTCGTCCTTGCAATCTCTGTTGGCTTCGTCTGCACAGTTTGGTAAGGAGGACAAACCGTCCAACTTTCCTGTCACTGAATCCTTGAATCCTGTAGTATATTGTATATGTTTATTCTTGTTCCTTCACACGATTTTGCCTCAGTGTAGACCTTGCTGTGTTGAAGGGATCGGTGAAAGCTATACCTAACTCTCCACTATTTTTAGGTCTCCACGCAATAATTAAGACCATAATTTTATTGATCAGTTCTGTTCTTCTTCCTCTCCTCCTCCTCCTCCTCCTTATTATTGTTCCTCCTACTAGTACTATCACTGCATCCATGAATCGGGTGTTATCTAATGAACTTTGTGTGTGTGTGTGTGTGTGTGTGTGTGTGTGTGTGTGTGTGTGTGTGTGTGTGTGTGTGTGTGTGTGTGTGTGTGTGTGTGTGTGTGTCTTTCAATTTACTGAAGGGATTGTAATCTAATTTTTCTCTTTAGTTTATATTTGCCTTGTTTTGCTTTTCATCATCTTGCTTTTCGCCTCAATTTTGCTGTCTTTCTTTTTCTCTTTCCTCTTCGTTTCTCTTTTAGACTTTTTCCTTCTTTCTCATCCCTTTTCTTTTTTTCCTTCTTCAAAACACTTACTGAAGTTCCTTCTTTTCTTCATCATTTCACCACAAACTTTGTGCATTTGTTCCTTGGACAAAAATACCTAGAAGCCTTGCTCTTTTTTTTGGGGGGGGGGAGGGGAGGCACTTTTTTTTTATAGAGTTTTATGAGACACTGGCCATATAGTACAAGCACACATTTGTTGAGATAAGACATTACGCATCTTTAGAAGTTACCGTCTTCAGAGAACAGTGGTACTATATCAGTGTGAAGACCATCCCCCATTCTCTTGGAGCTGTGTCTTTTTTTAAACCCTGTAAATTTCATAAATTGGAATAATGGCATACGTCCTTGGACAGACGATATTAACGTAAATTAATACAGTTATATCAGTCATAGCCTGACGTATAAGAAATAGCCTCATGACGGTAGGTGTGACTGGTATTTTTGTTTTTCCTGTATACCTGTGACATTCATGGACAGCACATTCATGCATGTCACCACTGCATTCCCTTGACTCAGTATGCCTGATCTGCTGTTTTTCAACCTTACTTTCATCATCTGTTTCCCGTGGCCTACTCTGCCTCCTTTCTCTCACACTGTCTTCCTTCTGATCATGTTATTCCAACCCTTTTGACCATCCCTTGCATAACTCTGTTTGCCTCCCCTCCTTCACTTTGCAACCTCCCGTGTTAATCTTGTGACCTTTCCTGGTTTCCGCAGCCAGTTTTAAATGCCCTGCTATTCTGCCTTCCCTTACTCCCTCTGCCCTTCCGTCAAAACTGCTTCTCATTAACCTCTGTTTACCCGTGCCCGTTTCATCATTCATCCTTTTTGCCTGCGCTGTTGAAGTTCTTTTTCCTTTCCTCTCTCAGCCAATATTGTCCTGCAGTACTTGCTGTTCTACTTCCTCCCTCACTTTGATTCCCTACATATTTCTGAATTCCAACCTTATCGTGAGTCATCCTTCATGCCTCATAGTCTGTCCTTGTTATTCCATGCCTGTCTCTCTACCTTATGTTTGTCCCGGCTTTCCTAATTAATTTGTGTTCTTTGCCGGTTGTTTGTTTATTGTACGTAAATTTTCTACTTATGAATCTTAAAATCCTTGCTTTACTGTTTTACAAATATCTTCAGTCAGGGGCGGATTACCAGGTATGGACAAAATGGGCAACTGCCTACCAGGCCACGGCCTGTCACAGGCCATCCAGACTTCCAGAGCGGAATATTTTTTTTTTTTTTTAATGCGAGGAAGAAGGAACCAAAGGCCATGAGCTAGCAATAACAGTTCCCTCCAAGAGAAAAACAAAATACAAGAGAGAGCCAAATTCAAAATCCATTCATTTCGAGATGCCTGGACACACTGCGTTTGATAGACTGGAGATCATAGGCAGCAGGAAATAAAGACAGAGGGAGACAGTTCCAGAGCTGACCTGTTGCATAAATGAAGGACTGGGAGTAGCTGTTAACTCTTGCATTCGAAAGTTGGACAGAAAAGGGATGAGAGTTTGCTGTTAAACGGGTGCTACGCGCCCGTCGTAGAGGTGGAGGAATGCATGCAGACAATTCAGAGGAGCAGTGACAATTAAAGTAGCGATAGAAAAGAGATAAAGATGCAACAGTGCGGCGAAGAGACAGAGGTTGAAGGGAGTCAGTAAGAGGAGGAGAGTTAATGAGACGAAAAGCCTTTGACTCCACCCTATTGAGAAGAGCTGTATGTGGGGAGCCTCCCCACACATGAGAGTTGTACTCCACACAGGGGCGGATAAAACCCCTGTATAGAGTCAACAACTGTGCAGGGGTAAAGAAGGCCCGGAGTCGGCTTAGCACACCCATTCTCTTGGAAGCAGATTTTACAAGAGATGTAATATGATCTTTCCAAGACAAGTCCCGAGTAAATGAAACCCCAAGCATGTTCAAGGATGATGCAGGATTAAGCTGAATATTATTAAACATTAGTGGGTATACCTGTGGAAGATTTTGACGGGTTAAGAACTGAGTCTTAGATGCATTAAAAACAACCAGATTATTTTTACCCCAGTTAGAGATACGAGCCAAGTCAGACGTTAGGTGTGCCATATCCTCATCCCTTGTTTGTTGAGGTAACTACTGAGATGGGCGTTGCGGTAAACAGAATGGAAAGGTGAAGGGTGATGTTTTGGGCGTCCAAATAAGTGCCATCACCCATCAGGCCCTCAAAAAAGGCCATTATAGCTCATGCCAAAGTTTCACTGGAAATAACGGAAAAAAGAGATCTATATGTTGCAGGCCAACCGTCTGTGTTGCCTACCAGGCCACAGCAGGGTTAATCTGGCCCCGCCTTCAGTTGCAATTCACACCTATTTTCCATCTATGTTACGGGTACTCCTACCTCTAAACTTTCATTTCTTACTTTCTGTCCTGCATTCATACTATTCTAGTTACTACCCTGCTCATCTATCGGCGTCAGTCTTAATCCAGCTCATTCGTCTGCTAGCTTACCTTCCAGCTTACATCTTCTACACATGACATGATTATCTTTCCGACCCCGCCCCTCCGTCCTTCTCACATTCCTCTCCCGACTTATCTGTCTGTGTCCTAGCTCAATACAGCTTCATATGTTACTTTCCTACCTTCCTTCTCCGCTTGCCTCCCAACCCTCCTCTCACAACTCATTCCTACCTTGCCCCACGATCTGTCTTCCCGCCCTTTCTCTCCCCTTGCCTTCCTGCCTGTTTCCGTTTATGATGTACATCCCCAGTCTCCACCTTCCTTGCTCGTCTCTTTCTCTCTCACCCAGCTCGTTACTTTACAGTGCTACTGTTTACTGTTGTCGCGTCTCCCTCCACCATTCTGCTGTCGCACTGATGTGCCTTTTGTCTTTCACTCAGTGCACAGCCTCAGGAGGGGGTTTTAGCCTCACACTTCCCCTCTGCTCAGCATATTCTCTGCTTCCCTGAACCCTTTCCCTGCTCGGCCACTCCACCTGCCCCCCCTCCAACAAGTACCCTAACCTTTACCAGGTTACCTGCCACCCGGCTGGCCTGTGGCCAGAGTGGTGCTGGAGGTAAACAATGAAATTTTTAGCTAAAGCAGTTATTGATTGCCCAAGGCAAGCCAAAGGGCGACGAGAAAAATTTAGAATACATCCATATATATATACGGTATAAAAGAATCGCGTTGTGTTGTTTGTTTCTATGTTTGATCTTGAATCACTTCCAAACTAATGGCCAGAGACCCCAGACCCAAATATATTCTTAATTAGGGTGACCTAAGAATGGTTTTAGGGGGGTCAAAGTTCAGATCTGGGTCATTTGAGGTCACTGGTGGAGTGTTCGCCTTTATAGCCCAGGCAACGCCGGGTACCCCTGCAGCCCAATTTTTGGCGTTGAGACTCACATGGCCTCCAGTTTGGAGACAGACTATGTGAGGTTGGCCTCCGAGGTTATTTCAGGTCACTTGTAGGAGGTCATTGGAGATCACCAGTAATACACGCTCGAACGACTGGACCCAGCAGCCTAATTTTTACATGAAGACTCACATGACCTCCAGTTCGGACAATGGCTATGTGGGGTTGATCTCCAAGGTCATCTGAAGTCACCAGTCGGAAGTCAATTGAGGTCACCGGTAAGGGTAAACAAATGCGCACAAATACTGTGCGCTAGTCTCCGAGAGCAGAAATAGAAAGTTATGGGCCTCGTATGATCCCTCTTCAAAAGCATAGGAGGTACATGGTCTTTCGGGAGTTGAAAGAAAGAATGAACTAGAACAAATAGGATTAGAGTGTTCGTCTTTTTGGCCCGGAAAACGTCGGGTACCCCTGCTTGTAGCTGTATAAAAGTGTTAATATTTGTTCAGAGTATTTGGGGTGTATGGACTCTCTCTCTCTCTCTCTCTCTCTCTCTCTCTCTCTCTCTCTCTCTCTCTCTCTCTCTCTCTCATCATTAGCACTATCACTGCCCGCCTTCTCGCTCTATTGATTCTTTCATATTCACCATCCCTGTACCCTTACTCCTTTATTTATTCTTCTCATTTTTTCTGTCCTCTCTTTCGTCTCCCACGCCAGCCATCTCCATCTCTATAACTTATTTTTCTTTTTGTCACATTTTGGACTTTCTCTTTCATAACTACTTTCCGTATCCATCATCAGTATTCTACACTCTCTCGCGTCTTTTTCTGCTGAGCAAGCAGCTTATTTTTTTCCCACTATCTTTTCTTCTCACTTACTTCTAGTCTATTTTTTTTTTTTTTTACAATTTTATTCCATCCATCCATCATCCAATCCTACGTTGCCCCATGAGGAGCGTAGGAGCCCGGGGCTAGGCAGTTGGTCCTGACATTTAAGATGAGAGTGACCAACCTCACTCATCCCTGAGTGGCATTACGTGAGCAATAAACCTCAACCATCCCTTGGATATAAACCTTCACCGGCTCAATCCGATTGGAGCACAATAATTACCCACTAAACCACCAAGCGCCAATTTTTTTTTATTACTTTTTTTTATTCTTCCTCCCCAATTTTCTCCTCCCTTCCCTTCCCTTCCCTTACCTCGTCCACATCCTCATCCTTCGTTATTCATCATCATTACTTTTACCAAACAGTCACTTTCACTTCTCATCTTACGTACCGTCTACTCTTCTACTCTTTTCACTGTTGTTTTACCTTCACATGCTCGCAGCTTTCTCCTATGACATCGCATTTTTCCGTCTCCATTTTAGTCACTTCCTCTCCACCTCCCATCCTGGTCCCCCTGTTTTACCGCTGCCTTCTCAACTCCCATTTCTCTTTCCTATCACCCTCTGCCGTCCCAACTCCTGTTCATCCACACCTTCATCTATCTCGCCACAGCGAAGCAAAGACAAACTAAACTTGTCTCAATCTTCGCAAAGTCGCCGCGTCCACGAACTTGCCCATCTTGGAGGCAAACAGTCCAAGGGTGAGGGT
The DNA here is from genome assembly GCF_032717465.1 of Coenobita brevimanus. Lineage (NCBI taxonomy): Eukaryota > Metazoa > Arthropoda > Malacostraca > Decapoda > Coenobitidae > Coenobita > Coenobita brevimanus. Next base: position 19,242,829 of record NC_137057.1, on the reverse strand, counting down.
AAGATGGAAAGGACTTTGTATTCACCCATGCTAAAGCCTTTTCATCCCACTATACTCGCTCTGTGTTTGCTCTTAAAGGCTTTACTGTCACTCTGCCCCACATACATCACTCGCACTGTTATTAAAGTTAGGTTCACTTATCCTATCTTATCCTCCCAAAAGCCTCTCTCGCACTACGCAATACTATACTCATTCCTTCATCACCTAAACTCACCTTCCCAATCTAATGACAGTTAGGCATAAATTTAACGTGAAAATCAAGAAATACAGATTTAATTACAAACGGAGAAAGGTGTGGTATAAAACTGAAGCAGAGCTTATGAGGTGGAACACTTATTATTGTTACCGTAAAATAGAAATAAATTAAGTGTGCTACTACTAACTAGATGGGCACTCAGTGGAGCGCATCTACCCGACAATGGCAACGTAATTTCCAAACCACTCTTCATAATCGGTTAGGTTTTCTCATCACTGAATAGGGTTTCAAAAAAAAAAAAAAAAAAAATCCAGATTCAGAATCTGTAATACGATCCGGATCGGTCCCAAAAGTTAATCGATTGTTCTCTGGGACATGGACTATCTACCGTACCCTCCAAAGTTGGTCCAAATATCTCTTTTAGTTTTTGAGTAATCCTGATAACAATCTAACAAACAAACTAACAGGGGTGAAAACATACTCTTCTTGTCGGAGAGAATTAGTGTTCAGCCACTGCTACTACTTCTACACTACTACCACTAACATTCTCTCCGACAAGGAGAGTATGTTTTCACCCTTGTTTGTTTATTAGTTTGTTTGTCTGTTAGCAGGATTACTCAAAACTACAATAGAGCTTTGAAACAAATTTGGTGGGTAAATAGACCATGCCCCAGGGAACAGCTGACTAACTTTTGGCACCAATCCGGATCATATTACAGATTTTAGATCCGGAAAAACACTATTTGCAAAACCCTAATCAGTGTTGAGAAAACCTAATCCATGATGAGGAGTGGTTTGGAAATTACGCTGCCCTTGTCGGAGAGATGCGCTCCATTGAGTGCCCGTTATAACAATTACTACTACTACTACTACACTACTATTGCTGCTGCTGCTGCTGGTTTTATTATTATTATTATTATTATTATTATTATTATTATTATTATTATTATTATTATTACTACTACTACTACTACTACTGCTACTATTACTACTACTGCTACTGCTACTACTACTACTACTACTACTATTATTATTATTATTATTATTATTATTATATTTTTAGTATTATTATTATTAATTTGATCGTTGGGGATGGGTAAACATGGTCTCACAGACTTGCTTTGCTTAACCTTTAAAGCAGGGGCAGGTAGCATCCCTGCGGTTGATGGGTTTCTTCGGCCACAAACCTGGATTACTTTACAACAGCAACAAACACTGTGGGTCAGTGTGTCTTTCCTCCATACTCACCTGAAGCTGTCGATAGCACTGTTCTCCATTAGGGTTACGTGTATTGGATGCCTTGATTTTTCTGCAAAACGCCGCATGTCATGCCCGCGTCGCTAAGCTCAGACGGCCCAGTGATTCCCTTAGATCTAGCATTGCGTTGCCTGACCCACACAGGTACACTCCTGCTACGTACCGCTGGTGCCGACCCACTAAATACCGTAAACATACCCGTCACACATATCACAAACTGCTCTACAATCCCACCCACTTCAGGATCTTGTTAATCATTCTGTATGAGGCCGTGTATCTTATCGTTGTTACCGCTAGATTATGTTTCTTGCCCTACAGGGGATCCTTTATAGCAATACAGTCAGACAAATTATGCTGGTTCCCTTCAGTACGATGACCCATTTCTTACACCATTATTGTTCCCACAAGACAATGTTTATCCCTTGAGTACGGTAATTCCAGTTTTCCTTTTATTCCCTTGCTTTTTCCAGACTACGTAATCAAATTTAGTGGCGATGTGTCGAACCTGAAACACTAGATAAAGCATTCATTACACCTTAACCAACAGAGATCAAAGTCTCATGGAATCGTCTGATAGTAACCTGACAAAAATGAAGAAAAGAATGTCAACACAGTATACAGTTTACACTTAATTTCGGTCAGCATAAACAAATCCGACAAACTTAAAGCTCTAAAGTTTATGAGTACATATTATACGTTGTGCAGAGGGATGGGAGAGCAGTTCTGGGTTGCCTCAGCTGGTCTGCTGTCTAGAAATGATATACTTTGCATTTGGCTAGTCACACAATTTTCTTAAGCTCTACAGGAACCTACAATGTAAAAAGAAAAAAAAAACAGAGAGAGAGAGAGAGAGAGAGAGAGAGAGGATAATTTAAAAATACTGTCGTGGTATATTTCATCAAGCAAAAGAATGATTATATTTTGGTCATAAAACTGCAGCATAATCAAAGGGATTAGAACTCTGCAAACATGTATTACTAACGCCATTCAGTCCTTTATGCCTTTGGTAATTAAGGCTTCATAGTGCACTTCGAGGAAGGGGAACATAATTGTATGGCGCGGAGGATAATGAGAGAGAGAGAGAGAGAGAGAGAGAGAGAGAGAGAGAGAGAGAGAGAGAGAGAGAGAGAATATGTGACGCAGGGGGCGAGTGTGTGTCAAATGAATGAAGATTCGCATATGATGAAGAGTAAGAGTACGTTGTGGGATGGCACTAAAGGCCAGTTTGATTCATTAGGCTACATTCAGATCTGTTAACCTGAGCATAAGTTACCGTCATGAATGGAAGTTGTGGAGAGGAAGGTCTAATTATCTTAAGTTTAATGTCTGTCATATACTTTGTACCCAGCCAGGAATATTTTGCGTTTTTTAACTTACTATTTTTAAAATCGAGTTTGACTGCATTCTGACTCATTTGTGTGTCGATCTTCAGTGTGTGTGTGTGTGTGTGTGTGTGTGTGTGTGTGTGTGTGTTTATATTTGATTAGTACTGATTCTTTGGCTGTGGGTGATATGATAATGTAATCGATCTGAGGATAAGAATATAGGCTGATATGAAGCATAAATTTAATATCTGGTAAATTATGTAACCAAAAAAAAAAAACAGGAAGATAAAAAGACAAATAAATACATTGATAGATACAAAACTAGACAGAAAGCTAAGCAGATAGACAGACAGATATAGATAGATAGATGGATGGGTTGATGGATGGATACGTTGACAGATAATTAAATACATAGACAGTGCTAATTAGGAAAAGACACTGATACATTCAGGTAGATATATAAGCAGACAAACTGCTAAGTAGGTTGCCAGACATATATATGTCCAAGACTAAGGCTCTGTCACCGTGTTTTGATTGTATTCAAAGCCTTCTTCTTCACTTGCGGTAAGATCATGTGGCCGTTTCCCATACGTCCATTATAGGCACTTATATGCAGTACATGGGAACCAAGTGAGCTTAATGTTTTGGAAAGAGACATACGGGTTCATTCATCTGTAGTTGGTGTACAGATCCATCTATGCACATTTTGATACGAAGATCGAGGTACTGATGTTGAGTAAGGAAGCTCTGAGTACCGGTACTGGATCTAAGGTAACCATTTATCTGTGAGACAAACCCAGAGAATCAGTCATAGTTTGTGGACGACGCCTCATATAAAGTTTCATCCCATGCAAACTGTCATCTCGAGGCATCAAGGTTATCTACAGTATCTCTCTGTGTTGGTTGTCCCAAAACCAGCGACATTGATAAATCTAACCAAATAAAACCTAACCAAGCATATCCTGGCATATTTCGATCTAGCATTATCTCAGTATCATCAGTGAACGTTTTATGTTGAAGAAGAAAAAAATGGCCTTCCACAGAAATTGCTATTTGCAACAAGAATTAAAAAAGAAAACCAAACTCGATATTCACAAAAATGGAGGTGCCAGGACTGGATATGGTATTATGGAGAGAAAAACCGCTTCAGAGCTTACCAGTTATGCACAATAAAGCTTAAGAATACCAGTCAACTCTTGCATTATGGTATTGGACACAAAAGAGATGTGTCGCTAGACGGGTTTCTCCTTGCGTCCCATTATGGGGCGGGATGCAAGCATAAAGTTGGAATGATGAGAAAAAAAAAATAGTGACCTCAGCGGGAGTGCCATTTAATATTCACTCTGATTTGAATGTGAAGTGTTTGCTACCTGTACGCAAACAAGAAGAGGCTGTCTTCATAGACCTGCGGCAAAACTAATCCAGCCAATTTGTAAAAATCGCTCTCAATGACTCTTACAGAATACGTGAAACACTTTTATAAATTAAAAAATAGCTTAATAGTTAACTGATACGAGAGCTGACATGTCGAATCAACTCAGACGTTCAAGCAGAGCAGCTCTGTATTACACAAGTAATTTGCTAAGACGGTCCAGCTGATACATCAGCTGATACAATATCTGACATGTCAAATCAACTAAAAATATTAAAATTAACCAACTTTCTCGTTAAAAAGAAAGTCGCTGGAACGCCTTATAGCCAAAACTGAAAATCACATAATAGCCAGCTGATGCGTCAGCTGACGCAACAGTTGACATGTTCAATCAGCTGAAAATATTAAGCTGAGCAACTTTGTATTTCATAAAAAAAAAAAAAAAAAAATCTCTCAGAGCTCTGCAAGAGGAAATATTCGAACTTTCCTTGAAAAAAAAAAAAAAAAAAAAATCCACCAGGTGTACCACTTCCAGACCTGTCGGCTTCGCCGCAGGTAGAAAACAAACACATACACGAACAATCTTATACAAATGTGACATCTGGGAGAGTATGTACAGTAAATACATTCTCTAGACTCCCAAGTAACAATGAGGTTTTGTTCGACAACAGCTAGGAAATATAACAATTTACTGGCAACATCTTCAGCGATAGCAATACAGAAACACATTTATTTCGTAGTTGTTATTGATGATTTTGCAAGCTTGGGTGGCTCGTATTTGATTTTATTAATGGCTTAGCTATGTGTGCGGTAGGTGCGGACGCCTACCATCCACTCAGTCGATGTACTGCAACCTTCAGAGGGTTCTACAGTGAGGGACCAACTGAATGAATTCTCTTGATCAGGAATCATTTACTACATAGGGTGGCAAGAATATAACAATTGGTCGCCTGATGGTCTAGTGCATAAGGCACTCCAACCGGATAGGGTCCATAAAGGTTTCCATGTACGAAGTGGTTAGGGTTTATTGATCACATAAGTTCACATAAAGGCGAGCGAGGATGTTCACCCTTGTATATAGACGTTGGAACTTAGTGGCCTACCCCAGCACCTATACACTCGTTATAGGTCAAAAAAGGATTGGATGAGCCTGGTATGAAATGCTGATCTCTTTACAGAAGCTGAGTGCAGGGGCGTTCCTAGAGTATTTGGCACCGGGGCGGACCTATCCACTAGCACCCCCTACCTAACCGAGACAAATAATATAGAAATGAAAATTCAGTGAAATCTATTATGACTGTAATAAGCTTATCAAATACGTTTATAATTTTGGTTCATGTACTGAATATCTTGCAAATTATGGATGCATGTTATTAGCAATATTCTGAATATAAGCAGAGACTTGAAAATAACAAGGAAAATATTTGAAGTATTTCTCAGCATTCAACTTTCCATTCCACCCTGAGAAGAAGAAGATCACACTTAGTTACTGGTTCACTCTCAAGCTCTCTGTCTTCGAGCCTTAACCTCTGCAAAGTTGTCAGTTACATCCTGAAAATTAATTCTCCTGGCATACTCATAATCAGTTGAGAGCAAACACAGGTTTGACAACCTGACCTGGCTCATTTTGTTTTTATGTGTCAGACTCTGGGCAAAGAGTTCACGGCCTGCTCCCAAGGCCCAGTAATCCTCCTACACACATACACCTCTTCATGTCACCATTTCGGCGCTAACACCCACCGTCCATACTGAATACATGTTAGGGCTGTCTCATACAGGACTGGTGTATTGGTATTAGCAGGGGTATTTTTACGACATGTCGGCGGGTCTTCTAGTAGATAAGTAAAGTCAGTGGCGTCACCAGGGGTCAGATTTTTGGGGGGCTGTATCCCTGGTGTAGGTAGAAGGGTGGGGCGAGCGAAGCGAGCCTATGCAGCTGGGGGGTACGGGGGGGGGGGCTGTAAGCCCCCCCGGGAAATTTTTCGGAAATTGAGCAGTTTTAGGGGCATTTTTGAGGCCTATAGATGAAGAAAAAGTAAAATAAGGTATCACAGGCTATTAATAAGAAACTTATAGGACACATGAATATTGATGGGCCTAATACCAGGTATCAGTAAGCCTTATGATATAAAGGTAATTGTATAAAGCTTTTTTGCAGATAATAGTTTTTCTTCATTTGCTAGTACTATGTGGTATCATAACGGTTTCTTTAGTCTTACTCATACCATATTAAATTTGATAATTCAAAAAAGCTCTTTATTCAATGTATATAGATATAATTGCCAATATTTATATATATAGGGCTACTTACACATGTCTGAATGGGTTCAGCTTTGGGGTTATCTGGGGTTGCTTCTGGCACCTCATTCCCAATAACAGCCACTTTTTCTTGGCACTCATCTGAGTCATCTTTGGAGATGCGGGTGCGAAAGAATTTCCTTATGTCACCCTGTCCCTGAGGATTTTTAGATGACCTTTTCATCACTTGAGTGGCTGCTGGCTGATATCCGTATATGTATTATTGTAGAATAGCCTATAAAAGGGAAATTACATTCAGTTCTGACAGTCGAATGTCGACTGAACCAACTAAGTACTGCTGACTCTTTGTATAGAGTATAGGCTAGATCTCATATCTGTAAAAACAAAAATGAACAGGTAAAGTGAGATGGCTAGCAATATACCGGAACGTAGTAACGTCTATACAGCCACTGAAACCAATACATTCAAATAAAACCGAAAACAACACAGGATTTAGCCACAGTTCACAGACACTTCTCAATGTATACAAACATTCCGAGTTACGATACTCTGAACATTCGAATTTGTGAAAAATTGCATCGATCAGATATTTTAGACTGCATAATCCAATTTCAAAGCTCCGTGATTATTATATACCATATTATATATTGTAAATACCGGTATATGATAAGTCTGATAAATGTAATACAATCTTGCATTCTTTGTGCAATAAATATATTTCAAAGAAAACCAAGCTTGGAAAAAGTATATGGGAAACTAATATATTATAACTATTATGATATGAGTCATAGGTTTACGTAAATTGTGAATAACTAATCACATTATATAGCTATAAATAATATTGTATTAAACTAATATGGATGCACGAGTAAAAGTGGATTGGCGGTAGGGGGTTGGGGGAAAGCTAGGTGGGTCAATGCCGAGCTGCAAGCATACTATGTAAGCTGGTGATTTTTTATTATTATTTGGGGGGGCTGCAACTTTTGGGGGGCTGAGTCATTGATTTGGGGGGCTAAACCCCCCTAGCCCCCCTCCTTGGTGACGCCACTGAGTAAAGTCTGCTTTTATTAAATTCAAATCCTTAAACTATTCCCTGCCCCAGCGGGGATTTGAACCTGGGTCCGGTGGGACTGCAGGCCACCTTTCTACCCCACCTCTCTACCGACTGAGCTACCGCAGGTAGTTTCTGATTAGTTTCATTTTAGAAAAATTCCTTTCACATGAAGCAACAGACAGACAAAGAGAACCTTAGGCACAACGACAAACTAGGCAGAGTTAAAAAAAAAAAAAAAAAATCACAATAAACTCCTAAAACTGCAATGTTGTCCACTTCTTTGCTTCATCGAAGTTGATTTTGGCAACTTTCATGTGTCTCCGAAATCATCCCATTTCTACCTTGATTACTTCATCACACAACTCGTCAAAGATCTTGCTCAATTTTGGAATAAACTTCTCAAGTTCTTCTTCACTTGCAACAGCCAGAGTCTGACTGAACAGCAGCGAATATAATGTTCTCCATTGCCTTACGTGCATCTGATTCATGACAGAATATATCTATGCATTTTAATATAATTCTTTTTGTTTCCTCTGGCAATGTAAGTCCATAATTTTTTGCCACCTCTCCTAACATTCTTTTTGTGTACCTTATCCTCCCTCTTCTTTCCATGGAAAAAATACCCACTTCCTCACACTTTATAGTTGCACACTGAATGGCCCTCCCCACAGTATCATTTCGCTGAATTTGAAGCAACAGATTTAAATCTTGAAGTTTCACAGTGCACTTTTCAAGGTTGATTCCTAATGTTTGTAAATACTTCAGTGTGAAAGCAGCTTCTTCTAGAACTTCACACCCAAAAGAAACTTAAAAAAGAAAAATCACATACAGTAGACAGCAAAATGTGAGCTGATTCTCTTGTAGCTACATTTTCTTTTGAATCACACAATGATTCAAGGGAGGAGATCAACTTTTCGCAATTCACTTTCAGTGGCATCACACCATCGTGATGAGCACTCCATCTGGTTTGAGAAAGTTTTTTCACTGTTTGACCCATATTCTCCAACAACACTTCCCATCGATGAGTTGGGAATGAAAAGAAGGAATATATTCTTTCCAAGGTTCCAAAGAAAGTCACACTTTAAGCCGTGCTCCCAAATGAGTGCACCCCACAAACATTTAGGGAATGATTTGCACAAGGCACAAATAAAGCTTTTAGATTTATTTCTTTGATCTTTGTCTCAACACCACCAAGAATTCCAGCCACATTGGCAGCATTGTTATAGCCTTGACTGCGACACATGCTTATGTCTAGTCCATCACTCTTCAAATTATTCAGAATATCTTCAGTGAGCCAAGCAGCAGTTTTTCCAGCAACAGAGAAGAAGCCCAAGAATAACTCTCTTACCTCAACTGTGTCACCTTCAGTGTGGACAAATCTTATCAATTCAGACATTTGATCATTATGAGAAACATCATCTTGATATCATCCACTATTTTCTCCTTAACATGATTCCTTGGAAGACAGAAGAACTCATTCTGAATTCTAGGAGATAAATATGAGGCCATTCTCCTCCAATGTAGAGGAACATGTTTAACCTTCACAGCATGGTCTTTTAAAACAGGAGCATAATTTGACAGCAGCTCCACCAGTTCCAGGAAACTGCCCCTGTTTCTGGATGAGATGTTCTCCTTGTCATCACGAAAAGAAAGGTTTTGTTAGGCAAAATAAAAAAAAAAAAAAAAAAAAAAAGGGAATATCAAGGATACGATGTAGAAGTTTCCTCCTTTTCTTTCTCACGTTTTATTGCTGTTCGATGAATTTGGTCATTCTTTTTTAAGTTTCACCCCTATTGCCAAGGTCTTCCACTTCTCTTGGCAGGAGATGTGTTCCTTGGAAAACTCATGGCCAGATATCTTTGGGTTTAGCTTCCACCATGCTTGAAACCGAGTGACAAACTTGGATGCCATTTTTTTTTTTTTTTTTTCATGAGCAAACAGTCTGTGGCAAACACAGAACAAACATTTTTAAAATGGAGAATAAACCATCCAGGACCTTAAAACTCTCACCATTTGGCAGGAGACGAGTCTCCCCTTTTAATTTCTGAGAAGTAGACTGTAGCACCAGTCGAGCAGGGCAGTACTCCCAAGGTGGATGTAAAGCTGATGGGAGAGAGAGCTGGAGCTCCCGTTTCATCAGCCCTCGGGACTAGTTCCTGACCATCCCCCTTTCCTGAACTTTTTCAGTGCATCAGTAACACAGACAGTAAGCCAGCATGCTCTTCAATACAAGCTTCTCTAACTGCCAACATCAATCTACTGTACATGCACAGTACACACTACACTTCCTTTTCAAAATTTAAAAAAAGAAATATGGCGCACATTAACCATGCCTCGGAGTCCCCGGGGGGGGGGGGGAATAAATACCCCCACCATCCTCCCCAACGAGCTGCCTAGAACCACTGTCCGACTCACTACTTCTTCATTTCTACAACATTCGCGGCCTTTCCTCTAACTTTCTCTCTTTTGAACACCACCTCTCCTCCTCTAAACCTCACTTTCTCTTCTTAACCGAGACTCAGCTGTCTGAGGCAATTGACAGCAAACTCTTTTCTGTATCCTCCTACACTCTCTATACTCATTTCAAAGTCAGAGGTGGCTGTTGTAAATATGTACGCAATGACTTATCTTGCTCTCGTGTTCCTGAACTTGATTCTTCTGAATTCTCAACTCTCTGGCTTCAGCTCTCCTGTCATTCTCTGAATAAATATATCAGCGCTGTTTACTTATCCCCTAACTAAACTATCAAAAATTCTTTGACTATCGTACTTCTACGATGGGACTATCCATTTCTCCTTTCTCTGAAATCTCTATTCTAGGAGATTTCAACGTTCACAACCACTTTTGGCTCTCCTCTCCTTTCACTGATCCACCTGGTGAACAAGCCTACATCTTTTCTATCCTTAATGACCTAGTGCAGCTAGTACAGCACCCTATCCATATCACCGACTGCCTTGGAGAGAGCTCCAACATACTTGATCTCTTCCTTACAACTAATCCTTCTGCTTACATTGTTTATCTTTTCTCTCCTTTGGGCTCCTCTGATCAAAACCTCATTACCTTAACCTGTCCTGTCGCTCCAGTAAGGCCTGTGGACCCTCCAAAGAAACGTTGACTGTGGCACTTTGGAGCTGTGGATTGGGAGGCCCTCAGGCAGTATTTCTTTGACTTTCCCTGGAATGATTATGGTTTCCATGGCCAAAAGCCATCTGAGTACGCCTTGCACATTACAGAGGTTATTTTCTCGGGCATGGAAGAATACATTCCTTTCTCATATCCTCTGACTAATGCAAGAAAGCCTTGATTTAATCACGCTTGTTCTAATGCTGTCCACAACAAGGAGAGGGCCGATTATAAGGTACCAAGCCAACCCATCCCTGCATCACATCTTTTTTATGTTTCTGCCTGGAATCGAGCTAAGGCTGCTCTTCACTGTGCCAAAAATACTCTCATCCATACTAGATCCTCTCAACTCTCCAACTCGAATTCTTCCCGCTCCTGGCACCTTGCCAAAAACCTTTCTAATTTTCCTCATCATCCTTCCCTCCTCTTTTCTACTCAGATGGCTCTGTAGCTATTTCTTCTACTGATAAAGAAGATCTCTTTGCTCAGACTTTCTCCTCCAGTTTCACCTTAGACGATTCCGTTGCTGTTCCTCCATCACTTCCCCCCTCTGACTTCCTCATGGCTGACATTAAAATTTCTTCAGCTGATGTATTTTCTACCATCGCTGGCCTAAATACCAACAAGGCATATGGACCTGATGGAGTCCCTCCTGTTGTTCTCAAGAACTGTGCTTCTGTGTTTACACCCTAGGTAAACGCTTTAGCCTTTGTCTGTCAACTTGTACCTTTTCTTCTTGCTGGAAGTTTGCTCTCATTCAGCCAGTCCCAAAGAAGGGTGACCATCCCCAGCCCTCCGTCGTCCAATTGCTTTAGCATCATATGTCTCAAAAGTTTTTGAGTCTATTCTTAACAGAAACATTTTAAAGCATCTTTCCTATCATCACAACCTTTCTGATCAGTATGGGTTCCGTCAGGGACGCTCCACTAGCGATCTTCTCACCTACCTTTCAGACTCTTGGTCATCTTCCTTTCGGGACTTTGGCAAAAGCTTTGCCATTGCACTTGACATCTCAAAGGCTTTCTATTGAGTCTGGCATAAATCTTTAATTTCCAAACTGCCCTCTTACGGATTCTGTCCTTCTATCTGTGCCTTCATCTATAGCTTCCTCTCTGGTCGTTCTATAGCCACAGTTGTAGACACCCATTATTCTTCTCCAATATCAATCAACAGTGGTGTTCTCTGTCCTATCACCAACTCTCTTCCTTTTATTCATCAGTAATCATCTAAGCTATACATCTAACCCTATCCACTCGTACGCTGATGATTCCACCCTTCACCTTTCCATTCAGTTCTTGCAACGTCCGTCTCGGCAATTACTCCAACAAACAAGGGATGAGGCTATGACACACCTAATGTCTAACTTGGCTCGTATCTCTGACTGGGGTAAAATAATATTGTTGTTTTTAATTCTTCAAAGACTCAGTTTTTACACCTATCAACCCGACAAAATCTTCCAAAGGAGTACCCACAGTTTAATAATATCCAGCTCAATCCCGCATCATCCTTGAACATGGTTGGGGTTTCATTCACTCGCGATTTATCTTGGAAAGATCATATTCCATCTCTTGTAAAATCTGTTTCCAAGAGATCAGGTGTGCTAAGCCGACTCCATACATTCTTTACCCCTGCACAGTTGTTGACTTTATACATGGGTTTTATTCACCCCTGTGTATAGTACAACTCTCATGTGTGGGGAGGCTCCCCACATACAGCTGTTCTCCATAGCGAGGAGTCAAAGGCTTTTCGTCTCAGTTACTCTCCTCCTCTTACTGGCTTCCTTCAACCTCTGTCTCTTCGCCACACTGTTGCATCTTTATCTCTTTTCTATCGCAACTTCAATGGTCACTGCTTCTCTGAACTGTATGCTTGCATCTTTCCACCTTTACAACGGGCGCGTAGCACCCGTCTATCAACAAACTCTCATCCCTTTTCTGTCCAACTCTCTAGTGCCAGAGTTAATCATTACTCCCAGTCCTTCATGTATGCAACAGGTCAGCTCTGGAACTGTCTCCCTCTGGCTGTATTTCCTACTTCGAGTCTTCAAATGCAGTGTGTCCAGGCATCTCGAAATGAACGGATCTTAAATTTGGCTCTCTTTTCTATTGTTTTTGGTTTTTCTTGGAAGGAACTCTTTTGCTAGCTCCTTGCCTTTGGTTCCTTCTTCCTCGCACAAAAAAAAAAAAAAAAATCCTTGTCTATGAACTGTACTAAATGAACCATCCTTATTTTGGAAAGCTTCACTTCCTCTTTTGTTAATATCTGCTCTTAAGTTATCTGGAACAGGAATTGACCAAGGAGGTACGCTGTATCAGAATACATTAACACTTCTTGAGTCTCCTCCACTTTATAATTCTTCCTCTTGTTGATGTCTACGTCTGCTTGTATCTGCTTCCTCTTTTCAATTCAATTGCTCTCAGAATTTGAAGAAGACTTATCACCTTCTATTTCTTCATCACTCTCAATTAACTATCCTATTAAAGATGTGTCCTTCAGATGCCCTTCTGATTCACCAGGTTCTTCCCTTGTAGCACTTGACGTTGAAGGTGTCTGTCTTATTCTTCAAAACGGAGCTAGACATTGCTCTAGTTGATTGTTCCGTTGCTGTCTTTATTTTTCTTTGCCCGGGCGATTTCGCTTCACGGCTACTGCTTGTCTACTGTGGTCCGATTCCTTTCTCTTGAAAAGTAATAATACACACACACACACACACAAACACACACACACACATATATATATATATATATATATATATATATATATATATATATATATATATATATATATATATATATATATATATATATATATATATATATATATATATATATATATATATATATATATATATATATATATATATATATATATATATCCTGAACTTGAAACCCTCTGAGGAGGGAAAATTAGTGAGGACTTTACAGAGGCTTGATGATGCCACAGCCCAAAATGTGAGTTGCTCACATGTGTGAAGTTTGTTGAATGTTTGTTGAATGTAAATTTACTGTTGAAATGACTAATAGTTGTCACTATTCAAGCCCCCAGGTCCTGGCTGCCAAAAAAGTTTCCATCACGTCCTGTATTTTAACATTCACCTATTGAATAATCACTCTGACGACTTTTAAATTAAAAGGGTCGCCAACCCTGGTCATAAACTCCGTACAAAATTCATCCAGTCAGGTCGATCTCTTGGCGTTTCCCTTCCTTACCTTTCTCACAAACTCATTTACCTTATCTACTGTATCCAGCATTTTTGCCTCCTTCTCTTTTCTCCACCTTCAAACTCGTTGAGGTATACCATTTTCACCACAGTATTCACATCCACTCTCTCCAGTATCGATTTTTTTTTTCTCCTGGGAGGACTGAGGCCCCAAAATATCCGTAACATTTGTAATGAAGGGATTTTCCAGGTGCTTTTGCGTTTACTGTCAGGTTCCACCCTTGCTGAAATCATATATAGCAAAACAGCTTTGATGCCAGAGTAGGATGTCAGTAAAATTCAGCGTTAAAGCACCTTTAACCAACCTGCATGTCTCACTCGGTAACAACCATGAGCGCTTGAGCAATTATATTTTGCCAAAAGATTTTTTTTTTCTTAGGCTAGGAAGAAGGAACCAAAGGCCACGAGCCCGCAATAACTGTACCTTCCAAGAGAATAACAAAATACAAGAGAGTCAAATTCAAGATCCAATCATTTCGAGATGCCTGGACACACTGCGTTTGAAAGACTGGAGATCATAGCAAGCAGGAAATACAGACAGAGGGAGACAATTCCAGAGCTGACCCGCTCCACAAATGAAGGACTGGGAGCAATTGTCAACCCCTGCACCAGAGGGATAGAAAAGGGATGAGAGCTCACCAATGCGTAAAACCAGAAGTCAATATCTGTAAGTATACCTGTAAGCAAGTCCAGTAATGCTGTGGAGAAGTAGCAGCGCGTTAAGCAGTACACACTGACCAGCCATCAACAAGCCTTAACAGGTTCACTTTCCCGTGTTTACAATTGTGTATTCAGCGTCTGGACACATACAGACACGAAATCCACGGACAAAGTTTCATCATGATAATATTTAAACCATACAATGGTTTTACCAAGCATTTCATTAAAGAAAATAATTGAGATATGAAATTAAGCTTTATATTTCCAAGAATTTATCCACAGTGCGGAAAAAGATGTATACAATAAACATATATAATGATGTTGCTTACAAAATCTGACAATCAGAAATGGACCTTAAAATTTGTAGATCTGCCGATAAATATGTAGGCCAACATTTTTGGGTCGAGTAAGCTTGTGAGTAGTCCCTCAGAAAGGCAGTCATAGAAGCTATTATTATTATTATTATTAATTTATTATTATTATTATTATTATCATTATTATAATGTTAATAGTTTTACGGTAGTTTCAGAATTCAGTTTGACGAAGATTAAGCAGCACAGAATCATTTACTTTCTGTCAAGCTTGTGGTTTAAATATTAAAAATCTTGAAACAGTGAAATGAAAACATTACCATTCAATTAAATGACACCCCTCCCTATGGCTGTCATCAGGGGCGCCCCGCCCCGCCCCCCTCAGGGCGCCACGCCTGATTGTTCATTTTATGGACTTTGAAACTATCAGGTTCCGACACTAGTATGTACAGGCATACTGTATTTGCTCAGCGTCATTCTTCTTCTGCTTCTTTAATTATTTCTTCCAAAGACCTTTTCAGTATGCCGCCAGTCCCTCCAACTTGATACAACTGTTCCTTGGGCAAATAACCTCAGGCAACTGTTCTGAGCCGAGTAGACGAAGTCGATGTTGATGGTCATTATTTTTGTACGAAATGTATCTGTGTCTGTCTGGCTGTGTCGAAAACTCAAATGTCAGAAAGTACTGACTGCAGAAGGAAAACTTATTGATAAAAGTTTTTTTAGAGTCACAACTTGAGCTCACATGTTACTCAACCAGCACTGGGAATCACCCAGGATGGATACGTTATAGTCAAGTTTTCATATAACATTATTAGTACAGTCTACCTGGCTCACAGATGACGGGTATTCTTGTATTATTATTATTATTATTATTATTATTATATGTCTTTTATAGGAATTTCTAAGTTTAAAGGACAATCTACACAAATGCACAACTTTTGTTTTCCTGTGTTCCCTTACAATCATGTCAATTTACACGGAGGCAGGTCAGTGTCCTGTATCAGTGTGGGGACCGTCCTGCATTACCTTGGGAATGTTGGTTATCTTTAATGTTTATAATATTATACTGTGAACATATAGGGTGCACACTAAATAAACGTTCCTACAATGTATATATTTCACTACATATTCATTTTGGCATTATACAGTATATTTTGCCCTTATACATATCTGCCACTGACTGGATGCCTTCAGACTTTCTAACTTATATCCTGCTGTTGTTCTTTATACCTGTTGCTGTCATATTTTTGGCTTTTCACACATTCTATCACTCGTTCCGCTTATCCTCCTTGTTTCCATTCACCTCTCTTACTGGAGTTACTCTTTGATTTCGTTCCCTTTCCTATCTGTATTCTATTTTGTTTCGCCATTTCTATTATTATCTCCTCCATATGATTCCATTCACCCAAATCGATTTCACTTATTTCACCTTTTCTTCCTCTCATTCATTTCCCCTTCCGTTCTGCCTCTTTCCCCTGATCCTTTAGTCCTCCTTCTGTTTCGAGCTGCTCTCCCCTCTTGTTAATTATATCAGAGCTACAAGGAACGGATGAAGAGACGAGAGAAGAGGCGAACGCGTGAGGGAGAAGACAATAACGTTTAGAATACTGGAAATTAGTGCTGATGAAGTGACTGGCAGCGCATGAATGGAGAGAGAGAGAGAGAGAGAGAGAGAGAGAGAGAGAGAGACAGACAGACAGACAGACAGACAGACAGACAAAGAGAGAGAGACAGACAGACAGAGAGACAAAGAGAGAGAGAGAGAGAGAGAGAGAGAGAGAGAGAGAGAGAGAGACAGACAGACAGACAGACAGACAGACAGAGAGACAAAGAGAGAGAGAGAGAGAGAGAGAGAGAGAGAGAGAGAGAGAGAGAGAGAGAGAGAGAAAAGGTGTACAACAATTATCTTTAAAAAAAAAATCTGTTTTGGTCCGACTTCTTAGCAGAAACTATTAAAAAGCTTTCCAAACACACTGTTCATCGCAGATTAAATCTGCTAATATGACAAAGATATGTAGGTGTATGCAGAGTACAAGACGCGAATAAGATGACTAGTGGAGACTTCTGAATGGCTTGGAGTAGAGGCTCCTGCGGAAGTGGATTTACTGGATTAACTTCAGTTAAAAGAAGTAAACAGTTTCTCTGGGATGACTGAGGAGACCTTGATGGTGTGCAACATAAGAATAGTACGAATGAGATCTATCTCCCTCTGGTCCCTAATACATCAACTGCATCACTATGGTAGCGTATTTCTCTGCTTTATTACTACTACACCACACACTTTGAACAGTTATATGTAGCTGAAAAGAGACAGAATTGTCCCAGGCTATGTTTATCTCATCCAGTCTCCACCATGGCGTTTAAAACCGTTTGTTGGCGAAAATTATCTCCCTCATTAACCTGCCAGGCCATCAGTAACTGTTACTCTGTCACGGCTGACAACTGAGGTCAGATTGATTTAACACTTTCTAATCAATATTTTCTTCATGTATAGCGTCCCGTAGTTTCTCGTGGTTTCTTGAACATTACACGTAACATAATATGCAGTCGCTTCGGATATTCTTTTTAGCAAGTTATGCTATTTATATTTTGTATGGGCGTATACTTCTTACAGTACTCAGTATTATACAGTATCAGTGCTTTCTTCTCTCATTAAGGTTAATCTGATACTATTTTTATTTTAGTTAGTCGCATATCGTCATCATTAAATAATTTTAGAGACCACTTACTCTAGGTTTCCCTTTCCACCGCTGTCTCCCCCTACCAACTCATCAACATTTTGCTGGCATTCAGACTATTACTCTTCTTGCTCCCCGTTAATTCACTCCCTAGACATTTCTGGCCTATCAAACTATTTCTCTCTCAGTTCCCCATGCAAAAGACCTTGCTCTTGCTCCATGTATTTCCCTGTCTTCTATGTTCCTTTTGTATACATTCCATCATTTGCTTCTCCTCTTCTTTCCCATCTATGTCTTGCTGCTTTGAACTTCAAGAGGTTATTACTAATATCGAATTACCTCATTCTTGCCTAACCCATACCAATTCCATCGACTTGACTTCAGATCAGATCAAACCTGTCCGAGTTTATTTTGCCCAGTCATCTTGACTCTTGACCTTTCCTGTGACCCTAATTATGGACTAATTATTTTCAGAATTGAATATCAGATCTCTTGTTTTAACCTAAACCCCTTCACAAAATTTATTCTACATCTGGTGAAGACTAATTAAATTGATCTTTCAATGTGATCTTCACCTTTGGACATTTGTTCTAAAACATAACAGATCATCTTGGTGGGTCATCCTCATCTCAGTCAATAAGCTTGGTGTAAATCGGATCGAATCTGTTTCAGCTGTTTGCTTCGCACACAGACGCACTGGTCAGAGTTAGACCTTGCCCTATTATTGATTCCTTTCGTTCTTGCCTGATCCTTAACCATTCCCCCAAATTTGGTTTAAATCAGACCAGAACTGTTTGAGGTTACCTTGTCCTGTGACTCTGGTTTACTTGTATGTTTGTTCCCCAAATCGAATCCGTCCATTTCTGTGTTATCCTTAACCCTTCCACAAAGTTTGGTCTAAATCGCATAAGCTGATTAAATTGGCTTTGGCTTGTGACCTTGACCTTTTACCTGTTATTCCTTAAAGCCAAACTTTACTCCTTGGGTGACCTATAACCCTTCCACCAAATCTTCTACAGAACACTATATTAACTCAATGACTGTCCTTTCCCCGTTCCAGCAAGTTTGGCTAAACTCACTTTAACTGTTTGTGAGCTATTTTGTTCACACACACACACACACACACACACACACACACACACACACACACACACACACACACACACACACACACACACACAGACACACACACACACACACACACACACACACACAAACATCAAAACATAACACCCATTTTCTTTTCCCGAATGAGAGCGTAATAATAAATTTTACGGTATACAATACTGAGATGTAATGAAGATAATGATCACCATCACAATTTTCATTGAAACATGGTGTTATTTGTAAGAACCAAACTACTGTACGTAGAACTGAGAGAGCCACAGGGACCTAATTAACAAGTAACGTGACTTATCAACAAGATTCTGCTTCGATATTGCAATGCGTCACTTTATAACTATGTAAATTGCGGACTGCTGGTCCCACCTTCCCTTCCTCTGTATAATTATTTCTTGTCTCTCTAGGAATGAAATGGATCTGAACAGCCTGTGGAATGCATATAGGGGTTCCTTAGGAATAATAAAGTGTTGTGTGGTGTGGCAAGAGTAACAACAAAAAAGAAAGGTACGGCATGGTGGGATGAGGAGGTTAAGAGAGCGGTGGAGGAAAAGAGGAAGAAGTGGCTAAAGTGGTTACAGGACAGGGGTTCAGTTGAAATAAGAACTGAATATACTAAGAGCAAGAAGCGGGTAAAGAGACTAATGAAGAGCAAAAAGAAGGAGGTAAATGATGATCTAGGAAGAAAAATTAATGCAAACTATTCTAAAAATAGGAAGTTATTCTGGAAAGAGGTGCGGAAATGTATAAGTGAAAACGGAAAGAAATGTGATGATATGAGGGATGTAGGTGGTAGATTATTAACCCACTGGGATGAAGTAAGGACCAGATGGAAAGAATATCTTGAAAGCATGATGAATGTGAATAGAAAGAGCAGAGTGGCTGTGAACATGATTGGTTTTAGGGGGGGGGGGTGCAGAGAAGGAATGCGGTACCAGGAGACGTGACACTCGCACTGGTGGAGTGCTATGAAGCGGCTGAAAAATGGGAAAGCAATTGGGGTTGATGAGGAGTATGCAGAGATGTTTAAATGTAGGAGAGAGGGTGGAATGAAGTGCTTCTTGAAGATATGTAAGAAGGCATGGAGGAGTGAAACTGTGCCTGCAGAGTGAAAAAAAAAAAAAAAGCTGTGACTGTACCCCTGTATAAAAATAAAGGTGAGCGAAATGAGAGCAAGACTTATCGTGGCATAAATTAACTGAGTGTGGTAGGGAAGGTATGTGGAAGAATTATTATAGAGAAAGTAAGAGAGAAATCAGACTTCCTATTGAGTGATGAACAGGGTGGCTTTAGGAGTGGCAGAGGATGTGTTAATCAAATATTTGCGGTAAGACAGATAGTAGAGAAGACTTGTGAAAAGGATCGTAACCTGTTTATGGCATTCATGAAGCTGGAAAAAGCATACAACAAAGTGGACAGAAAAGGATTGTGGAAAGTTTTGCACAAGCACGGTGTAAATGGTAAGCTGTTTGGTGCCGTCAAAAGTTTTTATGATGGTAGTGAATCATGTGTAAGGGTTAATGGGCATCTAAATGAATGGTTCACGATCGGCGTGGGCGTGCGACAAGGTTGTGTTATGTCCCCATGGTTGTTCAATATATTTATGGATGGGATGATGAGAGAAGTAAAAACATGAGTATTGGAGAGAGGGATGGCGTTGGTAATGAATGGTGATGGGTGGAATATCTCAAATCTGTTGTATGCTGATGATGCAGTACTGCTTGGAAGTACCGGACAAGAACTTGGTAGGCTAGTGCAGAGTTTTGCTGATGTCTGTGAGCGTCGTGCCTTGAGAGTAAATGTAGGAAAGAGTAAAGTGATGCTAATTGAGAGAGAAGGTGGCTCCTAGTGCGATGTTACAGTGAATGGAGAAAGACTTGAATTGGTGAGAGAGTTCAAATACCAGGTACAGTGAAAGAAAAGAGAGGAAAATGTGCAAAAGAAGCTGAATTAGAGTTACAAATGGAAGATAAGTAGCTGGTGCAATGAAGGCCTTGATAAGAAACAGAGGCTTGAGTGTTGATGCTGCGCAAGGCTTACGTGATGGAGTGTTAGTGCCAACTTTAACATATGGATGTGACTATGGTGTGGCATGAAAAGGACAAGTCAAGAGTAAGAGCAGTGGAGAGATGGAACTGCTGAGGAATGTATGTGGAGTACAGAGGGTGGATAGGACACGAAATAATGTGATTCGTGAAATATGTGGAGTGAGGAAGTCTGTGGACACCAGAATCGAAGAGAGTGTAATGAAATGGTATGGTCATGTAGAGAGAATGAATAACAAAGGAGTGGTGAAAAGGGTATATCTGAGAGAATTTGAAGGAGCGAGGAGGCGAGGTAGGCCAAGGAGTAGGTGGAGAGATATGGAGGATGAGTGTGTGGGGAAGAGAGGTTTGGAAGTCGGTCAGGCTAGAGAACTGACAAGAGATCGAGCTGGCTGGATGAATGTTGTGAGTAGAAGTGCATGATCAGGGATTTGGCCCCCTTTTTAAGGTGGCAGAGTCCGTACTGACTCAATTGGATACGTTTATGTGAAGGTACAGAACGTGGTGAAAGTTTTTGATGTATCCGATAGAGCCAGGATTCCGGGGGCTTGAATGAATGGAAGCGTGGCCCATTGGATTGGGCAAATATGAGCTGTCTGGCAACTGCTACTCCTCACCCTGCCCTAAGGTGGGAAAGAAGGTCCGGATGATGATGATGATGATGTCTCTCTAGGATAAAACAATGTATAATGTGGTAAGTTGCCTAGACTGAAGAGTATTCAGACACTTATCCCTCTTTTTCAAATTGCCTTACTTATGGTCCATAGTCTGTCTATTGACTATGTCATCACCAATATTCCTCTCTTCTAATATATTTCTCTTTCTTTCACTCCTATATCCTTATTCTCATTTTCTCTTATTCTCTTTCCCCAAACCCAACTGACCACATCAGTCTATCATGATTTTTTTTTCTCTCTCTCTCTCTCTCTCTCTCTCTCTCTCTCTCTCTCTCTCTCTCTCTCATTACAGTAACATTCCGGTTTCTCTGTCACTTTTTGTTCGCCTATCTGTCTACCTTCCAGTTTTTGTCTTTCTGCCTGCCTGCCAGTATTTTTCCATCTGTCTGCCTTGCACATTCGGCTGTCTGTCTGTTTTCTAGCCTGTCGCTCTCACATTCCCTGTTTCTCTATGCTCTAGTCTCGTTTTCTTTTCATCCTTTCCAACATATCCATTTTCCTTTCTTTATTAATACCAAGCATATCCCTTTGTCATCACCAACTTCATCATCATCATCATTATCATCAGCAGCAGCAGCAGCAGCGGCAGCAGCAGCAGCCTATAATAATCTGTGTCATATTATAGGCCTCTCACAGCCACTTACACTATGGCGTGTTTGTTGTTATCCCATTGCATCTTAGCTTTGAACATACATTGTTGCTTTTGCTGTCTCTCAACCTCTTTCAGTTCCGTCTCTTGGTTGTCACTCGCTTATCTTATTATCAGGCCAGAGAAAGGCCCCATCCACACGAGCCTGAAACAAGTTTTGAGGCATGTTCGAAACATTGCTTCGGACATGTTTGCATACATGTTCGAAGTATCTCGTTTGGCTAGTGAAACCCGTAAACTTGTTTCGAGACTTGCTATCATCACTGGTGTGGACATTTCATTAGTCAGGCAAGTTTATGAACAAGTTTGTGACATGTTTGGAAGCATTTATACTAACAAGTTCCTGACATGTTCCTAGCATTGTTTGGGGGAAATGTTTTAGACACCTTGTGGACGGGGCTAAAGACGCACCAAGTGCACAATCAATAGTTCATTACGGATCCAAAGCTGTACATTACATACCAGTACTAGAATTTGTACCGTTGCCAGTTATCTTAGCCAATATTTAATTATCTAAGTTTCCACGAGATGATTCCCTCCTGTCTCTGTTCATATTACTGCAATAAATATTTCATTCTGATGACCTTTTCATTATATTCCTGAAGCTGCATGACGATTTTATGGAGGTTAAGTGAAGACTTTAGGGCAGGACGGGTTAATTAACCGTATCTAACTCCCAGCAGGTTGAAACGTCTGGAGATAACAACAAAAAATATTATCTCAGTGAAGGTGTTATCTTGTACTTATCCCTCTCACTACTCCCTTCAGCTTCTACAACTCTCACTTGCATCCCTCCATTAGCTTTGACTTCAGCAACATGAGGTTGTCCAGTGGAGTGCACAGGCTATTTAGGGGGCAGGGACCCTCCTCCCCCGAAAAAGAGAGAGAGAGAGAGAGAGGCACCACATCCCTTGTCGGTTACTGCTCACACTGCCTAATGGAGGTGTTCTGGTGACATACAGCTGTCACAATACTGTGTACTGGGGGAGGCGGTGGCTCAATAGGTACAGAGGAGGCCAGCAGTCTTAAAGGACCCCAGCTCAAATCCCCACTGGGGCAGGAAACAGTTAATGGAGTTGAATTTCATAAAAGTGTACATTACTGATCTACCAGAAGACTCGCCGACATGCAAAAACACCCCCGCTAATACCAGTACACCAGTCCTGTATGAGATAGCCCAAGCATGTATTCAGTATGGACGGTGGGTGTTAGCGCAGATGTGGTGACATGTAGAGATGAATGATGACTACTGATCCTCGGTGATATGCCCTGGGGATAGGCCCTGAAGCCTTTGCCTAGAGTAGAAAAAAAAATACTATTTTTATCTACTGAAGAAAACACTGGTATGACATAATTCTGATAAGTAAAATCGCTATTGTAAGAGTTTAGTTGTTTATGGAAGTCTCGGTGACATTACATAGTTGCTATGAAATAAAAAAAATGGTAGAAAAAATGCAGTTATATATAATGTACGTCTTGAATATGAAGTAATGACACTTCATAGCTACAATGACTTTCTTAACGCTCTGTATAGACTGATTATCTCGAAGGCCTGACTTGACACTGCAACATAAACTACTGGTAGCACAAAGGACAAAGGGCCGTGGATTGCAGAGCCTTTGAGCCTTACCTGTATTATATAACCTTTTCACACGAAATAGGTAAAATCTATGGCGGTTTGTAAATATGAAGTTACTTCATCATTATTTTCTGCTGATGAAGCAGATGAGGATGACGACCCTCTGCTGCTTAGTTTCTTTAGAGTTCAGGAAGCAAGAAGAGGTTTGACAGAGGAGGCTGAGACCAAGAAAGACAGTAGCGGTGGTGGACGGCGAGGTAGACACGGGGTGTGGTGTGTCGCCATCTGACAGCTCTATGAGTTCTTCTCTCCATCCTTCCTCAACCAGTTCCTCCCTCAGTGACGTCTTCTCTCGCTCTACATCCTCGTCATTGCCATGTATGTATTACACCTCAGTTTCTCATCCACGTCTGCAAGGTTTGATTCATGGTCTCAGACGTGTCACAGCTCATCTAGGAGGATATGGATGGTAACATCACTGACTGACTACCTCATAAATTTGCGCTGAGATATCTTAAAGTTCAGAATAAATACCTAAGTCAATAAATTTTCATACAATTTATAGATCCTAACCTGTAATTCTTCACAAATTCATCTGGCGTCAATTTTTGTCGCTATCAGCAACAATGCCTAATTTTTCACTGTGAAGGTGTGTTTCCAAATTACCTATGCGTTGATGTTGCGATGAGGTAATTCCTCACCAAATGGGGTTACTGTTTTTGATCTTAGGGAAGGGCGAGCAAGCACACATCTCCACATCACAGAGATTAGTCCCGGATGACTATCGGAGCCCTGTTCCTATATATTTCACGATACTTCCTGGAACGTTTTTTTTTTTTTTTTTACATCAATTGGGTAGCCGCTAAACATATCACAGGCTATGGGTAAATGTTATAGTCATGAAGTTTATGAATGTGGTGAAAATGGCTACTGTGTACAGTAACTAGTACTCGTGGAGAGACGGTGTATTGCAGGTCATATCTGAAATCAAGAACTGTATAGGTTGACCCACATTGTCAAGTGTTTAGAATATTAGTGTGTGTGTGTGTGTGTGTGTGTGTGTGTGTGTGTGTGTGTGTTTTCACTAAAAAGCGTTCCACGTCCGTTTCCAGTCCGTGTTGTTTAAAGTAGTGCACTGAATATCCCTCCACATCCCCACCACTCGCCTCGCCACCATCCAATTGCTCAACTCAAACCCTCATTTTCCTTCCCGTGCTCTCCAGCCCCTTCCACACTAATGACCTCTCTCTCTCTCTCTCTCTCTCTCTCTCTCTCTCTCTCTCTCTCTCTCTCTCTCTCTGGGCAGAAGTAGGGGTGACAGTAGCAGTAGTTGTAACTGGCCACCTGCGAGTTTGGGGCCAAAAGGGAGTAGAAGGTATACTGTATAACATTTTTTATAATTTTCGGGGTATCAGCATAAATCACGCAAAAAAAAAAAAAGTGTGAAAGCAACGTTGACATACTATCAAATATTTGTCGAACAATGTAATTCTTCGATTTAGCTTAACCATAATAGAAAAAAATAATAACCAGTTTCTTTAATACGGCGAAAATAAATGACAGTCTTTCATATTGTACTTACTTTTTATTTACGGTTAAGTCGAAACGTAACATCCCTCGGTAAGTACTTTATATTAAGACACAACAATTTTCACCTGAGTCATTTCTATATTAAACGATGTGCAAATATTACGAAAATTACAATTGGCGAAATGTTTTAATGCCTTGTGGCCGAAAACTCTCAGTGGTCAGTTAGTAAGCTCTCACTCCAACGACAAGGATGACGTTCGCCCGCGTCCGAAAGCATGATAAAGTAATGATGATAATGCCAGAGAGAGAGAGAGAGAGAGAGAGAGAGAACGGTGATGTGGAAAGATTTAGTGAAATTTTGTGATCACCCATATTTATAGTTCAATGTGCGGCGAATATATTAAAGTAAAACTTATGTAGGGAGTTGGGAGACGAAACTGGTGTGGTAGTTTTCGTGATTGTATGATGTATCTTTGTAAAATTTAATCCTTATAACTGAATAAAGAATCAGCCGCAGCAGTGCAAGGTACAGTACAACACATCAGAAGAGCTTTCGACGAAAGAGATATGGCGAAAAAGCACTTCAGAAGACTAAACCAAGCAGAATTAATCTGCAAAAAGAATCATTGGGACATCGCAACATATTTTTACCAGTAGGATATTATTACCTCCCAAATCTGCGATACTTTTTGAAGATGGTGTACGTGATTCACACAACGTTTCAAGCCACATATAGAAGGACACCGAAATTCGTACTCAGGCAAGCTATTCCACAACTACAAACTAACATTCCTAAAGCACCTGCCAACCAAGGTCATTGATCATTATGGGGACGTCCATCAATACAGGATGTGGCGTTGTGCCAGGCTGTTCCGGCATTGAGCTTGAAATCCCAGTCACTGACATCGTATGGGTTAACATGTGCATTAAGGGCATAATGTGTAGAAGTTTTACAACACAGCTGTAAGAGGAAAATTATGTGTTATCTAAGTAAAATACAAAAACCTAGCAAGTACACATCCAAAACCTACATAACAGTAACTGAAAGTAACTGTTTTTACAATTCATTGCACAAAATACTAAACCACAATCACTGAACAGCAGAGTAAAAAACTCAGAAAAAAATTCTGGCCTGTTAACGTTAAACTCTTCCACCAAGCGTGATCAAACTTAGATCAAACAACCTGAATCAAAGGACTGAAACTTGACGATGATCTGTTACATTTACTTCCTATCGAATGTTCTCAATACTGAATCACATCACCCTATCCAGTACCCCTACCATTACAGGTCGGATCAAAACTATATACTTAGTCATGACCTATGACCTTTTTCTGTAAAAAAAAAGTCACCATTTCCACTGTTGGCTGTAAATCATTATGCCAAAGCTGATGTATACCTGTACAGCAGTTATACATAATCTTGCCAACAGACATGCAGGATGAAAGACAAAATGGATCAAACATATAATCCTCTCGTACTTCGGCATTAGGGTGAAATAAAATATTAAACAAACAAATAAAAAATAAATAAATAAAGTTTGCAATCAGGTGAGCTAAGCATAAGGTGTTCTACAGACCTTTGAGCTTCCTTGAATAAAAACCTGTGTATACCTGTGTATTACTGTAGATCAAAATTATGAAAACAGAATCGTAGGCTTTTATGGATTTAAGCATTGTGATATCTCGGTAACAAAACAAAGACATATAAACTGAAGGCTGGGTGATATGTAAAGCAATATGAGTGAGAGCTCTCTTCATTGTACTCTTCTGCTAGTAGATAAGCAGTTCTCTAGACCTAATATCATTCATAACATCTTTAGCAAAAACGAAACCAGAGATTATAGGTGTACTGATCTATTTCCGTGCATTCTTCAGTTCCATACAGTTGCCATCATTGTACAGAGTCATATTCGCCCATGTATGAAGTACCGTACCCACCTGTGGCGGGTGAGGGTAGGAGGGACCTACCACATACAGGGCCTAACATATACGGCGTTTCCAAACAATGTGGACTCGTAGGCATTTCGTCTTAACATTCATTCTGCTCTCTCTCTCTCTCTCTCTCTCTCTCTCTCTCTCTCTCTCTCCAGCAATTCATCGTGGTCTGAATACTAAGTTCCACTCTTCCTCCTCTTCTCACCTTCTCTGCATCTTCTTTCCTCTCTTCTTCCTTGAGTTTTCTATTCTCCCTGCCCTCTCTCATCTCATCACATGTTCTCTTCCCCATTGCCTCACATCTTTGCACTTTGCGGTATTCTTTTTTTCTCCCGCTTTCTTTCCTCGCATCGTCCCTTTTACCTACATTATATGCATACGTCTTTTGGTGTATATTTTATTGTCAGTTCTCCTACCATCAGTATTTCTCTTATTTGTCACACATCTTCACAAGTCACCACATCGATACTAATATCAACCGTCCATGCTGAAAGTATGGTAGATCTGTCTATTAAGGGCTGATATAATGGCATTAGCTGGAGTGACTTATGATATACCGATGGCTATTGTGGAAGACTAGTAACGTAAGTTTTAGCGAAACTTACATCATCAGACTCTACCTTTTCCCAGCCTGCCATCGATCTCACGTCCATTTGGGCAAATTAATCTAACCACAGGACCTCCAACCCCTCGTAATTTACGTACATTCCACAGCCCTTCTTACGGCACGTCCACACTTGTTTTGTCAACGCATCTAACAACACGTTAGATGCATGTATGCGGCAATGTTTAGAGCAGTGGTTCTTATCCTTTTTAGAGTCACGGACCCCTTCGAGAATCTGGTGAACGCTATGAACCCCTTCCCTACAAAAATGCACATAAGCACAAACGCAGCATTTCATACAATGAATATACATTATTTTATTGAAAACTACCTCACGCAGTGTATCACAAAGTATAAAACAATCTTTACAAAGAATTATGTTTCTCACTCTCTTTCATGCAAAAACTAATGGCCACTCGAAAAAATGAAATACATCCAACTTGAGCAAATTACACAAAACAAAACTTTAAGTCTGCTCAAAAGTTCATTTCAATTAGAGTTGTTGTTGCTGTTTGGCTTGAATAAGATGAAATTGTGGAGTGGTCTTTGACAAGGCAACACGCATGTCATCGTTGACATCCTGTTGATTTCGACTTTTCATTTTGACAGAAACAAGCGCTGAAATCCCTGACTCACAAAGGTATGTAGCTGCAAACGGAATCAGAGCACCGATAGCTCGCTTTGCCAGACGAGGGTAGGCTTGTGTCAACGAACACCAGAATTCTTCAAGACTTCGAGTTTTTTTTTTTTTAGTTAATGATGCCAAACGGCATCACACCATCTCGCTAAATTGTTCTCAATTATTCTGACCTTCACGGACCCCCTGTATCCCATCCATGGACCCCCAAGGGGTCCATGGACCCCAGATTAAGAACCCCTGGTTTAGAGGGAAGTATGTAAATGCTGGAGTAGTTCTTTCAATTTCCTGCCAGTAGAGGTGATGCGCTAAATGTGTCTCTTCGAGCCAGCCGAGACTTCATCATAATGTCGGTAAGTAAGGATGCCTAGGGGTCACTGCTGTGATGATTTGGTGCAATGGTAATAGTATAACACCCAATCGCTTTAGTTGCCAATTCTGGATGCGTCCGTCAGGACGAAGAAGAAGCAAACATGGACGTGATATCACGCATGACATTATCTGTGATGATATGGTTTTATCGTCGTCACATCTGCAGATTGCTAGAGGTCTTTACAGCTTTTTACGGATATATGCAATTGTCAGTTCATGTTACATAAATGCGGTTCCCATATGTGCAGGCAGGACACCGATAGACGACAGGCAACATCAGCTGCAGACCATCTGTACTGAGGACAGCTTGTGGTAACTGCAGGATGACGGGTTAAGGATGAACGGTGTATGCATCTGTTGTACAATATGTGAAGCAAGAATTAGATATACATTATAGTCATACTTTATTACGTACCTCTACATCTGCGTCACATGTGCGGTATGGCTCGTTTTTTGTTTATCACGAAGCACATGCTCTTGAATTCAAGCCACGATGTTTTTTATATGTTGTTTGCACCATTATAGAATTTCTGTTTCTTCATCTTCACTTCCGTCAGACTCCTAATCTTCTCTTCCACCTTAGCTTGGATATTCTCTTGGCATCCGCAATTGTTTCCATGGGTCTGGGCTCTTTACCCTGTCCCTGTAGATACTAGTAGGTGTCGTGGATCACATAACACTGGATGTCCATTATATAACTCAGTTAACAAGAGTGTTGGGTCCACTGGATAATTTAATTAACAATAATGTTGGTCCGTTGGTCCCTTACATCCTTTCCTCTCTGCTGTGTGTCTCCCCAGCATGTATCATTACTAGTGCCTTGTTGCCTCGTCCACATGAATGCTGCCAGCATGTCTGGTAGCCTGTGTTACCAAATGATACGGACTTTGTTCCGACCATACTTACAGCTTGAATGTTATTGCGCTGCTTACTTATTGTCAACACTTGTTGGGGCGTCTGAACGCGCACCTAATTTCTCATTTTCTCAGACCCTCTCCCTCGTTTTCACACATATGTCCCACTTTTCCCTACTTTCCTTATACCTTTCCTTCTTGCCTCAAATACGTATTCTCGTCCATCTCCCCTATACATTGTACACCTCATATTTGTTCAACCTTCATTTTCTATATTTTCATTGTATCTGCAACAACACTCATGTCCCAACAATCCTTTTTACTCCATTACCATACTTTCCTTCCTCAATCTTCCTCTCACACTCAGCAGTTCTCCTCTTCACACACACCATCCACAACTCCGATTCCTTTCCTTAATCCCACGGAAGATACACTGCTGGAAATGTCGAAAGTCATGGGAATGGGAGAACGGAGGCCGCTGAATCTCTCTCTCTCTCTCTCTCTCTCTCTCTCTCTCTCTCTCTCTCTCATCCATTAATGATACTGTTATGAAATTTCTGCATATGTTTCATGCTAACAAAACACTCTCGTCCCTTTCTGCACGCACGCTCTAGCGCGGAAGTCAACCGGTGTTCTGTGTCGTTTATGCAACTGCAATTGGTCAGCTCGGGAACACCTATAATACTCAGGCTTGCATGTACCTGAAATTAAATTCATTTGATTAATTTTCCGGCCTCTAAGAGATGAGTTCTTTCTTTGCTTCGCAAGTATATTCTTCATGATATGTAGCCCACTGTATATCAGTAACGCTGACAGTGTAGCGATAGCCAAGGTTCCAATGTCGTCATGTACAATCGCCCCAAAATGTGATGACAGGGTGTCAGATTGCTTCACTCTGTGCTACTAGGTGCTCAATGTAAACTTATTGATTGTAAAATATAATATCTATACCTCCACCTCGTCATGTCATCGAATAAAATTCATATATAACGCTGAGAGTTATGTAAAATGATGAACATTTGACAATGATATATACAGTAATTAACACTGTAAAATTCATTTTTTGAACTTCATTGTCTTACGTATTTTCATTTCAGGTTTTCAAACACAAGTTTTCAAGGCCAGCTGAAGATATATCTTGTGCATGCAGTATTTTTGTTGATTTTCAAATGTTATGTTCTTGGTAAAGCATCACTAAGGATGTCACAATATTGAAAATACTATTGGTACGGTAATTATAGTATATACTAGACTAGATATACCAGGAATACTGTTTGCCATTTATTACGAGTCTACCCATTAGTTATTATAAATATTCTTACTTTATTCCCTTTAGATGAATATATATATATATATATATATATATATATATATATATATATATATATATATATAATTCCAGTTTTTAGGAGGTATGACAGAGCTGTTTTTCTAGTATACTAGGCACTAAAAGGACCTAAACATGAATTTACAAATACTTCAAGTGATAAAGCACATAGTTTTTTTTTTTTTTCATACATATACTTTTCTATGTCCTGCCGAATCGTAAATACTAATCCGAAAGCTCTGAACTCTCTGTTCTATATAATATGAACCTCTGTATTTTATTACTACTCCCAGTCGTTTAGGCACTGTGGATCCTCGGCTGTTGTACATGTTGGGCATTCTCCAGGGGGCTCCAAGGCTAATGGAGGGTGAGTAGATCCAGGGTGGAACGTTAGTCCATGTGATAAAATTAATAGTTCCATGGGAACAAGATCCACTGGGAAAATAGGTTCATTGAGGAAAAACAAGTACATGGACGAAAATAAGTCCATGGGAGAAATAGGTTCGCGGAGGAAAAGAGATCCAAATGGTAAGACAGGTCCAAGGGCGATGACATATTCAGAGGGGAAAATGTGTGAATGGTTAGAACAGGTTTACAGGGGAAAATAAGTCCACGGGGAACATAGGTCTAAAAGGGAGAAACAGGTCCAAGAGGGAAATAGATCTTAAGAGAAGAACACTTTCTTGTTTCTGTGGTTTTCACATCGCTTGTTTATACTGTAGATAGTAGATTATAGGTGTTTCAGCAAAATCAGCATGGGATGAGAGAAATCTAAAAACATGTTGCACGAACTTCCTTAATAAAAACCGAAGGCAGAGAAACAAACCAGAAATACAGAAGAAAAAAAAAAAATCGAGCAGCCTGTGTGGGCAGCCACTGGGCGCCGAATACTTACACATGATAGGAGGGCAAAGGCCTTTGAAAATCCCAGTTTAAATATAAATGCATTAATCTCGTAGGCCCCACCATACGTGAATGGAATTAAATTGATTATAACTGACTCTGAATTAATTTCAATTGCCAAAGCTGGAATACTGAACTATAAATGGAACTTATTAACCTAATGGTTCTCCACCAGGAGAGCATTTACCTGGGTAAGTGTTTATCCAGTAATGAACATTTGATTTATATTCACTATTTATTATGTCTGTTTCAACTTAAATAACGTTTGTTTTTTTAACCTACACAAAATAGACTTCTTTCTTCATTTATCTATCGTCTGGCCTCCTCTCTGCTCCCTCTCTTATTTTCCTTTTTTCTGGCCATTGCGCAAGCAAGACAAAGACCCAAGAAATCTTGCACCAAAGTTTAGACCAGACATCAGTTTTTCAAAGTTTAAGAATAAATAAAAAAGTTGCGCGTTCGTCAGTATTCGTTTCTCTTTCCCCGTTTCCCGGCTTTGATGGCCATGTGGTGTGGTGGTTTGTACCGTATGACTGTATGTTGTGGCGGTGTTAATATTATGTGGTGTGTTGATGTTTATGACCCTGAGTTGTGGTGGTGCTTATGGCCATGTTGTATGGTGGTGTCTATGAAAGTATAGTGCTGTGTTTATGACTCTCGTAGTATGTTAGCGACTATGATCGTATGGCGTAGTAGTGTTTTTGATCATGAAGTGAAGGTACGATTAAATAAAGTTTATTAGAGTTCATGACCATGTGCTGTGGTGATGTCAATCATGTGATGTGTCGGTGTTTATGACTATGTATTGTGGTAGTGCTTATGATCAAGTGAAGTGGTTGCCTTATGACTATGTAAAGTAATAGTGTTTACAACCATGTGGTACAGTGTTTATGACCATAGTGTGGGGTGCTACTGTATTTACGACCATGTAGCGCTGAGGTGGTTATGACCATGTGGTGTAATGGTGTTTATGTTCATGTGGACTAGTATATATATACATACATACCTACATACTGTACATATATATATATATATATATATATATATATATATATATATATATATATATATATATATATATATATATATATGTGTGTGTGTGTGTGTGTGTGTGTGTGTGTGTGTGTGTGTGTGTGTGTGTGTGTGTGTGTGTGTGTGCAGTAAGAAGTTTAATATACTTCATCTTCAGAGAGAGAGACATAGAGACATGAGGGTGGAGGGCTTATAAGCACATCAGCAGCATGGAGGGGCACACAGAGCATAGGGAGTATTTCACATTTTGACTTGCAGAATAAGATAAGGATGGCAGAGAAGGCTCTCCGCAGCCTTTTAATCGTCTTAAGTAATTAGTCAGTAAAATTACCTTAATCTTTCAACTTGTCCCCTAGTCACAATCCTCAACACACACACACACACACACACATTCGGCGTCACCTCACCTTACCTCGTCATTCTAATTCAATGTCATAATACAGTAAAGAAACGCTTCTATGGAGGTAAAACTAATAGGCTATAAAGCCAAACCATCTAAAGAACCTTTGTCCTCCCTTTCCATGAAAATGTTCTAGATACTGCTCACATACTGAAAAAAATATATGCTCATGTAGCTTTCAAGTGGGAACATGGAATGTGAGAGGAGTGAATGATGAAGTGAAAGAGAGAGAGATTGTTCAGGTGCTTGAGGATGCAAAAGTGGATATATGTGGATTGACTGATCATAAATGGGGAGGTGAAAGGGTGAGAGAATGGGAATATGGTTTAGGTATATGTGCGGGAGTCAATGAGAATGAGAGGGCAAGAGAGGGAGTATGTCTGATGATAAGCAAGAAGTGGAAGGAGAATATAAGAGAGTATGGAACAGTGGGTGCAAGGATTGTATGGGTGAGGATGAAAGTAGGTATACAAGCGTGGGCGATTGTATGTGTGTATGCCCCGACAGAGGATCGAGTGGCAAGAGTGAAAGATGAGTTTTGGGCGAGAGTAGAAGCATGTATGGACAAGTTTGAGAGGAGTGAGAGAGTGCTGTTGATTGGAGACATGAATGGCAAAGTTGGGAATGTACGAGTGGATGGAGTGGTTGGTCAGTGGGGTGTGCCAGCTGAAGTAGATGGGAATGGTAGTGCTTTGGTGGACATCTGTGCTTGTAAGGGGTTGGCAATAGCCAACACCTACTTTCGTCATAAGATGATCCACCGGTATACATGGAGAGTAATGAGGAGGATGGATGGTGAACTTGTTGAACGAAAGGCAATGATAGACTACGTGTGTGTGGATGAACGAATGAGAAGACAAGTGTTGGATGCAAGAGTGTGGAGAGGGTGGGGGAATGCAGTCTCGGACCATCACTTAGTGATGGCCAAGGTAGAGCTGCAAAGAAAGTGGTTAAGGAGACGAAGGGGAAGGCAGGAGGAAGCAGCTCCTGTAAGAAGAGTGGAGAAATTGCAAGATAGTGAGAAAATGACAGAGTATAAGAGCATAGTGGAAGAAAGATTGCGAAGGTATGAGCTAGAGCAGATGGAAGGGGTGGAAGACGTATGTAAGATATTCACGGAAGAGATAGGCGCAGCGTGTGAGGCGGATGTGAAGTGAGGAGGAGATGCAAGGGTGTGCAAGGGACAGCATGGTGGAATGATGAGGTGAAACTAGCTGTGGAACAAAAGAAGAAGGCATATAGTGAATGGTTAGCGAGTAGAGGTAGGGAAGAAGATGAGAGAGAGAAGAGAGAGGTATATGTGAGCAGGAGAAAGGAGGTTAAGAGACTGGTGAAGGAGATTAAGAAGAAAGTGGATGAAGAATTTGGGAGGAATCTGAGTGTGAAATGGAGGGAGAGTAAGAAATTGTTTTGGAAGGAGGTAAAGAAAGTAAGGCAGTGTGAAAGGGGAAATAGTAGGGGAGTGAAAGATAGGAATAATAGATTGTTGGTGGAGAAGAGAGAGAAATTGAGGAGATGGAAGGAGCACTTTGAGGATTTGTTGAATGTAGAGAGTGAGAGCAGTGCGAGTATACTGTAAGTGGTTGGAGAATGGCTGGGAGAAGAAGAGATGAGAGGAGGGAGAAAGAGATCAGTAGGGCGGAAGTGGTGGAAGCGATGAAGATTATTAAGTTGGGAAAGGCCCCAGGAATTGATGGAGTGTGTGGTGAAATGCTTAGGTATGGGGGTGAGATTGTTGTGGAGTGGATATGGAAGTTGTGTAGATTGGCTTGGGAAGAGGGAAGGGTTCCAGAGGACTGGAAATCAGGTATAATTGTTCCTTTTTACAAAGGAAAAGGGGAGAGAGAAGTATGTGGTAACCATAGGGGTATTTGCCTTCTTAGTGTGACTGGTAAAATATATGGTAGAATACTCATTGATAGGGTTAGGCATATGACAGAGGAGCTAGTTGGAGAAGAACAAAGGGGATTTAGGAAGGGAAAAGGGTGTGTATGTAGATCAGATATTTGTTATAAGATGTTTAGTGGAGAAGTATCTAGAGAAGGGAAGGAAAGTGTATGCTGCATCCATGGACTTGGAGAAAGCTTATGACAGAATATATAGGCAAGGTATGTGGAAGGTATTAAGAATATATGGAGTGGAGGGGAAATTGTTGAGTGAGTTCTTTGATCTCAATGTGAGACTGAAACAGGGTTGTGTGATGTCTCCATGCCTGTTTAATACATACATGGATTGGGTTGTAAAGGAGGTGCAAGGTAGGGCAGTGGATGTGGGGGTGGCTCTAATGAATGAGAATGAGATTTGGAAGATTCCGGTGTTGCTGTATGCTGATGATACAGTATTGTTGAGTAAAGATGAATGGGAGTTGCAAGGTTTGGTGATTGAACATGGGACAGTGTGTAGGAGGAGGAATCGAAAGTTAATGTAAACAAAAGTAAAGTTATGGTATTTGAGATGAATGAAGTCGCACAGTGTGCAGTGAGGTTGGATGGTGAGGATATGGATAATGTGAGTGCATTCAAGTACTTGGGTAGTGTGATGAGTAAGGATGGAACTTTGGGGGATGAAGTACGTGAAAGGGTACAGCAGGGAAGGAAGGTTGTTGGTACACTGAAAGCAGTGATGAGAAATAGGGAGGTGAGTATGGAAGTTAAGAAGTCACTGCACGAAAGTATTGTGATCCCTACCCTGACTTATGGAAGCGAGGCGTGGACCTTGCAAGAGGGGAACAAGTCAAGAGCGAGAGCAGTGGAAATGAGTTACTTGAGAGGAGCATGTGGAGTGACGTGGAGGGACAGGTTGACGAATGAAGAAGTGAAGGAACGTTGTGGGGTGGATGTGGATGTGGTTGAGAAGATTAGGAGAAATACACTGAGGTGGTTTGGACATGTGAAGAGAATGGAGAATGAAAGCCTGACTAAGAGGGTGTATGTAGGTGAGGTGGAGGGAGGGAGAGGGAGGGGTAGACCGAGGATGAGGTGGAGGGATGGAGTAGAGATGTATATGAGGGAGGGGGGGTGAGCTGGGGGGAGGGTAGTCAAATGGTGGGTGACAGCGACTTGGAGGCGTTTTGTCTGCGGCCACCCTTTGCGGGATTAGGGAGTCGGGCTATAGATAGATAGATAGATAGATAGCTTTCAAGTATAAAAATACAATCAATAAATCCCTCATCTAGAATAGTCTGTCATGAAATTCAGGTATTTTATAAATAATTGCAAGCAAAAAATGAAATAAATTTAAATAGGACAATCTGGAAAAACACTTGAGAACCAGGATCTCACAGCAAAAATATTATGTAAGGACGGTCCAACAGAGCAGCGGCTACATCCTACTGAAAGCATCCAGATGTCACCACACTGACTGGGCAGGTTGATACTAGGAAGGTCAAAAAGCTGTGATGAAAGAAATGTAAATGAAATATGGTAATTTCAGGCACTTATGACAATAATATAAATGTGAGCTATGGCCATTTTAAATGTGATAAATTGTTAACAGAATAGACTGTAAAGCAATATCCATCTTACTGTCCTTCTTTGTGGAGGCTTGCTACGGTTAGGATATATGTTCAGCAGAAGTACAGTAAGGTGAGGTGACCCAACATTCCTTTTTTTTTAAAGGATTGTGGCCCAGGAAT
Organism: Coenobita brevimanus; assembly: GCF_032717465.1. Classification (NCBI taxonomy): domain Eukaryota; kingdom Metazoa; phylum Arthropoda; class Malacostraca; order Decapoda; family Coenobitidae; genus Coenobita; species Coenobita brevimanus. The sequence goes on along the minus strand of NC_137057.1, from coordinate 19,206,072 downwards.
AAGTACAATATTAAGGTAAATTAACTATTTTATTAAGAAGAAGAAAAAGGCGCAGAGAACCTTCTCTCTTATCCTTGTCTCATTCCACAGATCAAAACGTGAAATCCTCCCTTTGTTCTGTGTGCCCCTCCCTTCTGCAGGTGTGTTTTTAGACCTACACCCTCATGTTTCTGTGTCGCTGTCTGAAGGTGTAATATACGAATGTACTTACTGTCTGTATTTTCATTTCTCCTTTGGTCAATTTTCATATATATATATATATATATATATATATATATATATATATATATATATATATATATATATATATATATATATGAACTGAATAAATTAGAATGAAATCAAATGTGTAAAGGAGGGAGGGGGCAAGTCAATGAGCACCAGCTGCTGAAGGACTAGGGGGGTCCCTAAAAAGGTTAAGAACCACTGGATTAAACTGATCCTAGTGTACCAGAAGGACTTGACTGGAAATAAAATGTCATAAACAGAAATAAAATAACCTGAGTCGTGATACATTTGAAGAATGAGTTTTATCCGGAAGTCACATTAGCGAATATATTTGTATGCAGCTGAGCCCAAGTACAGTTTAAGGCCCTGAGCTTGGGTGGCCACAACCAAAACCTCGAGAAGAGGGACACTGTGAGCTACTCACCAGAGCCCAGTGTGAAAACCATATCCTATAGAGAAGTCTTTTGCCTGACGCAGCTTTGTGGTGTGTCTTTGACAATAAGGTCTTCTGGCGTATCTGTTCCTACCCAACAACGACCTCATTTCCTGAGACAAACTACCTTCCTCGCCTTCATAGGCTACTGTACAATAAAATACAGTTTAGCTCTCCATCACGTTTTATGTTTTTCTTCTTTCGCATAACCACATCATCCGCATACAATTTTTGCCAATCTCAGCCCTATAGATGTGCTTAAAGATGATTATAGTCAACTAGTTTCACGTTGTGCTTTGTACATAATGCTCTAGAAATGATCGTTATTTTAGGTAGATATTTTTCTCCATTTATTTACAAATAATTAAAAAAAAAGTGTTACACCCACTTGGAGCTTCGATTTTATGAATGATTATACTGAAACTAATCTGAGTCCAAACCTGATACATAAACTGGGAACTGAAATATTTAATAACTATCATATATTGATTCCTACATGTGATTCATCAGTCTTTTATCAGGTGATGTTCTGCTTAAATTTACCAAACTAATGAAATATGTGTTTCCTTCGATATGTGGTTGAAACATGGATAAGCTCATCTGGAGTGAAACCTGGATATTATCACCTCAAAATCCCCAAACATGAACGAATGAACGTCAGACCAGTGGCTGCGCCTGGTGTAGGTCATAAAGAGTTAAAAAGCTGGACTGTCCTGCCTAAAACCAAATGAATGGCCACGCTACTCTGCTCTGATGCGAAATGGCCTGAATCTATCTGACTGATCCGGAATGATTGGCCTTGATGGATTTAACGTAGGCTGATGCACTGGATTACTCGATTAGGCCCAAAATAGATTTACATTGATCTTAATCTCTTTGGCAGGGCTAAATTGACTGTGAAGGGCCTGAATGAGTCACTGACCTGCTTGAACATTTCTGAGCTTTACTGTGATCTGAGCTAAATTATTTAAAATGGATGTATTGGTCTTAACTGGCAGAATTGGCCTGAACTGAACTGACTGAAAATGATCAGTTGAACACGGCCAGAATTACGATACTTTTATAATGAATGTTATGGCAGTGGAAATAACAAAAATAGGCACAGGTGCCAAACACAGTTAAAATGGAAGTTGTGGGTCTAAATGCATCTGAAATAACCTAAGTAACAAATAGGCTCTATTATAATGTTAATCAGGCAGCTCAAGAAAATACTGTCACTGGACATCAGGAACTTTGTGTGTGTGTGTGTGAGAGAGAGAGAGAGAGAGAGAGAGAGAGAGAGAGAGAGAGAGAGAGAGTTTACAGCTGATGGTTAAGCCAGGTAATGGTTATGGCGGCTTGTGATTTTACCTGTTAATGGTCACGCCGGCACGACACAGGTACAGGTCGACGATCGGCCTTGTTTGTGAGAGGCATCTGGTAGTGAAATGTTGAGAAAAGTCTCCTGTATCTGTTATTTACGATGGGGAAAATTTACATACATGATTCTCTCTCTCTCTCTCTCTCTCTCTCTTCAATAACTCGACCTGGTTTGATTACCAAGCATGGAACAGCCTCATATTTCCCGGACTCGCTCTCCATCACATCTGACTCCCAGCATCCCACTCTCTCTATCCCTCCCACATTCAATCCACCTTCATTGTTTTCATCTTATTTCATTTTCTCTATTTCATTTTCTCAATTTTCATCTCTCCTACTCACTTTCTCATTGCCTCACGTATCCCTGCTTTTCAGGGTATACTTTTTCCTCACTTTCCTTCACTCAGTTTTCCGTCCTTCACTTTCTTTGTGTGTGTGTGTGTGTGTGTGTGTGTGTGTGTGTGTGTGTGTGTGTGTGTGTGTGTGTGTGTGTGTGTGTGTGTGTGTGTGTGTGTGTGTGTGTGTGTGTGTGTGTGCGTGCGTGTGTCCGAAAATGAGCGTAGAATTCATCTTGCATTTCCTATCACACAGTGGCCCTCCTACATGTCGGACTCCGTCACATGTCACCACTTACATGCTAATACCCACCGTTCATACTGAGCACATGCTAGCCTTGCCCCATTCAGGACTGCTGCAAGGTAATTTTCAAGACATGTCAACTGGTGTTGTGGAAGGTTAGAAAAGGCTATTTTAAAGAAACTGACACCATCAGACTGCTTCCTTCCCCAGGGCATGATCGAACTCGCTGGCTTTCGGGTACTTCATTTATTTAGTCGATCACACCTTCCCTTGATTTCACCTATACCCCACCACCTTCTTGCACATTTCTCAGCTACCGATCCTCTCTCAGTTCCTTTCTGGCGTATTTTCCTTTTTCTTTCTTTCTTTCTTTTTTATGTGCGTCTGTATTCCTGCTTTCCCCCACACCCATTCATTTTCCCACATATACCTATTCCCATTCCTTCCTAAATCCCAATCTCTCGTATCTACCTCATATTTGTAAATCCTCGTTTTCATGATTTTCCGCCTAATTTCTCCCTCACCTCAACATTCATATTTATCGTACCGAGAGGGGCGGCCATGTATAGTGCCTTTCCCTAACTGTATCACTTCCTCTTTCACTCATTCATTCATTAATCGAGTTTTATACTTTCTTGAAGAATGGAATCGAGACTTATGGGAGAAGTATTAAGAAATCTATTTTTGCACACTGGTAGATCCTCTCCCACGCCAGCTTTTTCAGGCAGGGTGGTACTACTGTTGGCCGTCCCCTACCGGACCGGTTGCCCCCGTTCTTCTTCACCAAAAACAGTTTGGCATGGTCATTTCTTTTTACCTAAGACCTCTAATTTCTGCACAATAGTGGAACTTCACTCGCATCAATCAAAAACATAGTGGAGCCCCCATAGTCTATGCCAAAGTCGTCATGAATAGCCAATTTATTATTTATTTATTTATTTTTTACCGAAAAGCGTGAAATTTTGCACTGCGATGCATATTCACCCTGGCAATGTTTTGGGAAGGGCAAAACAATGGAGAGTCACCCCTCACGAGGGAGGGGGCGGCCCCTGTTGTTCCGAGCAAAACGTTTATGCACAGCTGTAGTTTTAAAACAAAGAATATGAATTTGCATATTGGAAGGTGCTTTCCCTGGCCACGTTTTAGGCAAGGTTGCTACCCCTGACGGCCTTGCACCCACGAGGGTGACTGTCTCCAGGGGAGGACAAAGCCACAGAGTTCCATAGGAACGGAATGTTGCATAGTGGTAGACTTCACCTAAACCAAAATTTCACCTGGGTGTCGCGTCTCTGCCTCCCCCGTAAATGATTATTCTTTTCGTCTTACATTTTTCAATTTTGCTGGAGTGGCTGCGGTTATCAAAAGTTTCCTTTGTGTTGTTATTTTATTACACACATTCTCCCATCATCTCCTTAACCATTCTTTCTTTCCTCGTTCCCCCCTCTTCAGTTCCCTTCCTTTACCTAAGCCGACACAAAATGCAATGTGGGGAGGGTCCAAACCCAAAGGACTGGCAAAAGTTGGAGCTGGTGGAGCTGCAAGGAGGAAGGAGATCTAATAAGACATAACTTGTGCAATGAGGTCAGGTCGGGCCACAAAAGGCGAAACTAATCGAATGTCCTCCCTATTGTCTCATCTCGAGGAAGGCAAAATCTCTCCCTCCCTCTCTCTCTCTCTCTCTCTCTCTCTCTCTCTCTCTCTCCATTTAGTTCGCTTCCTCCCGATTTCTCTTTGACAGTTCTCCATCTTTACGTAACTCGCGTCGTACTTTTGGTTCTCGGGCCATGCATGACGTCTCACATTCCATTTTCTTTCGTGTCCCCGAACCAGTTCCACCAAAGGGACAAAATTTGGTGAAGTGGTAGTAAAAGCTACACTGAAAACCCGGTTTCATAGGGAGAAAGGTAAAGGACTAAATAGTTATCGTTCCAACTTCTGTTACTCCACAGTTTTCAGTACTTTTCTTCCGAGCGATTAATTTTTCTTCGTTTATAATTACTATCCTCACCCCCGGTATAGTAATATCAGTGAGTCCTTTTCTTTTTTCTTTTCTTTTTTTCCGTTCCGTGGCAAGGGGGATTCTTTTCCTTTTCTGCATTCGATTCTTTTTCCTTTAATCGTTAGAAATATTTTGTGTTCCCAGTTAAGTTGAACAGCTCGAACAAGGTCAAGATAAAACTTACCTGTGTCGGCTATACTGAACGATTCTGTCTATATTAAGATAATGCCGTCTATATCGTGTGCTCGAACCTTCTTAACTGACCTTTCGTATGGAACCCTATCGAAAGCTTTACTAAAGTCCAAATAAATAATATCGTATCTTCATCGCTATCTAACGCCTCATAGACCTCTGAGGAAAATGATGAGTTTGTGAGGCAGGATCGACCTTGCATAAACTCGTACTGTCTCTCATTTATGAGATTTAAATTATTCTTAGTGGCCTCTAGAGTATTTGCTAAAACTTATTCTGTTATTTTTCCTGCTACTGATATTAGACTTATCGGACGATAATTCGATGCAACTGATGCCATAGTAGTAGTAGTAGTAGTAGTAGTAGTAATAGTAGTAGTAGTAGTAGTAGTAGTAGTAGCAGCAGTAGTAGTAGTAGTAATAGTAGTAGTAATATTGTAAAAGAATACTTTGTAGACAGGCACTTCTAACCTGGATAATACATTAGCCCTGTATCCCATGATAGTGGATGAACAAATCTTCAGGGGCAAAATGGCCTAAGGTTACAGAGATGAGCACAATGTGATAACTCCTCATGGCGTCTGTTCCCACTTTTACTGCTTCTTACGCCTCCAGATAGTCATCTATACTGCCCCTTTGGCTGTTAATGAAAATCTGTCAAAGAACATTATTATTTTCGTAACAGTGATGAAAGAGCAGCTGTGATCTGGAGGTTGTAGTCGGTTTGTGGTGGGTTTGATCCCGGGGCAATATGGTGGGTCCTAAACACCATGCTACATTCGTCAATATCTGGATCAATGTGACTCGTAAAAAATGTACAATCGAATCAAGAATCCGCCAGAAATACCCTCACATAAATGCTTGCAATTAACCACATTCTTTCTATCTTCAGACGATTTTTTCTTCTTACGAGAGACCTCGAACAACATGGATTAAACCAACCTCTTGTTCTAGGTCCTACCTAACTTAATTTAGTTGTTTGAGGATAACAAAGAACTAAATTAAATGTACGTCAGTTGGCTGAATTAATTGATAGGAAAAAAGGGCCTCTAATATAAAGGCAGCCATGCGCCACAGGAAACTATTCAATCGCGCTAGTAAGTCATATTAGAACTTTTTTTTTCTTCAGCAAGAGATGTCTGGCAACTCTCCAGGCTATTTTTTTTTTTTTACATTATTCCCTCATTGGATAAAATATATTTTGTGAACTAGTATTGGAATCATGTATCCAAATGTTAATATACCTGTAGTGTTACACTTCATTTATGACTGAATATATTGCAATTATATTACTGAAGAAATAAATAAACAAAACTTTATATAATTATTTTTGAAACTCAAGGACAATTGAACGGGATAAAATGACTGGATGATGATAATGATGAAGATAGTGATAATTATCTCTGTCAATGATTTACACTAGTAATCACTTGGCGTTACTCCTGTAATGATATAAATAAAATACGAGATTTAGATTTCTCACCAAGCACATTTGACATTTCACTAGTGAATATATGAAATCACATATTTGTCCGTCCTTTCCATCATATTACGAAAGAATAACAAAGAAAGCTTCGTTATTATGAAGAAACAATGAACTTCTGGATGTTTCATGCAACAGGTAATGTTCTGATATTCTTAGTCTTGATGTATAAGTTTTGCTTAAAAACGAGTTTAAGGATGTATGAACCAGCAGGGAACTTCCATCGCATGCACACTCCCTTTTGAACAGAAAACGTTTTTGCAACCTTTTGATATCACATTTCTTACCTTACTTCACATTTTGAATTCCTTGCTTGGTAGAAAAACAGGAAAAACAAGGAGAGTAAGAATAAGGATAATGAGATCGGGAGTGAGACAATTTCACAACTGATCAATTCATGAAAATAGAGAACGAAAGTGACTTACATGCTGGCTAGGCTACTTCAGGCGAATGCCAACCATCCAGGTATCACTTTGAAAACAATGTCGTTCCATTTTAAACTTCCATCTTCTGCATCTTATATATATTCTGCATTAAATACTGTAAAATAAGCACAACGACGCATCCTTCAGAGTGACTATTTTATAACTTGACAGTACTTTTTAGCACATCTGAGACTCTTATAATGAACACAAAACAGACAAAATTTAATGTATTTTAACCAAAGTATTCTCAAAACAATGGAATAACTTACGGTTTAAGGTTTATATCGTCTTCGCCAACATTCACCGTCCAGACCCCATTTTTCTCAATTTGAGTTGGATGGGGAAAGATGCCTTATGGTCCAGAGATAGGGCACGTTTGGAGAAGACTGTACATTGTGTGCAATCGTTTACATCAAAATACTGATTATGGATTTGTTATTATATAAAATCGTGCCAGGGGAGTAGATCTATCATCTACTGAATATATATATATATATATATAAAGTTTACGGCTAAATAAAAACAATGTTGTTCGGGAAGGTCTTAATATTACGTTAAAACTACTTTCATGCGAGAATTATGTATTTCAAAAATAATTTACGCTTATACTACGAAAAACTATCATTGCTACTTTTTCTTTCAAGTTCCTTGTGGCCCCTAAACTCGCAGGTGGCCAGTTCACCATCCTTCCAGTCACTCTCCAGTACATTGCTCATACTACCCCATGCTTTTTACCATTGCCTTCCCTCCCCCTTCCCGTGTTTCGTTTTCGCTCTCATTTTGGTCTAATTTACAGGGAAGCTAATGAGGTTCATGCCTCAGGCTCCAAGCTTGTGGGAGCCTTTTTGAATAAATAAATAATTCTTCCGAGCTGGATAGCGAAGACCTAAAGTTTTTCTTGCATTTAAGATAACTTTATCCACATGCGAAAGTCATGTTCGTTTATCTCAAGCTTTATAGTTATAATTTCTTTTCTGTTAAAATGAATGGAAAATAATTTGCAACAATTGACATTATCTGTTTGTTAGATTTTAATAAACGGAAAATACAATGACAATGTTTTTCTCTTGTGTTCTGTGACACTGTGACATAGAGCAATTGCATATTAATGTATATATGTATGTATGTATGTGTAGGTAGTTAGCAGGGTCTATAGTTAGAATTTGCATCAGGTCTTAAATGCTCTAGGCAGCACCTGACTTCCATATTTCTCGTATTACTCGTCTTTTTGCACTTCATCTTTGTCCCTTCCTCCACCTCCACTAGCTCCCCTGTCCTTTTGATCAGTTAGCCTCTAATCAGTCATTCACTTCACCTTGCGTTCCTTCAAACCTTAGTTTCTTCACGCTATGTTATCATTTGCCACGTACCTGTGGTTTAATTCCTGATGACTTTGTTAGTTATTAAAACAACAATATGTATTAGCAATCTGAAAGATAATATCTGTACGACAGGAATATCCGTTTTTTTTTTTTTTCGGCACATTTGGCATGTGTGTGTGTGTGTGTGTGTGTGTGTGTGTACAGGATATATATATATATATATATATATATATATATATATATATATATATATATATATATATATATATATATATATTGGAAAATGATATGGGAGGGAAGCAAAAAGTGTTATCCGCCTGTATGCAAACAATCGTTACGGGGCTACAATTACTGAAGACCTTGTGGGCAAAAATGACTTTATAATTCGCACATAACGTCATCAGTAACCATCGCTACGTAATGGTTGAGATTTAGACACATGTTGACATTTACATTTTTTGTTTAGAATTTCCTCATCTATCATTTCCCTTAGTTATGCCCTTTCCTCCTGGGACCCCTGTAAAGAATATATATAATTAGTGCTACTTTAATGTCATTCCTATTGATATTTTGGCAAACAGGACAACAATTAGACCCATCAATTCTTTTACAACGAGATGTCCATCCTAAGCTAAATCAAGTCCTCTGGCGGTTGGCAGAATAAGCCAGAAATCTCATCATGGACGTGAAGGGGATATTGGAGGTTGTTGTTAATCACTTCAGGTTATGCAATCCTACCTGACCTGCATGAAACACCAACCATCGTCCCGTACACATATTCTGTAGTTGGCTTTTTTTTACACATTTTTCTTTAATACAAAACTATAGTGATATCAGTATCAGTCAAAATAAAACAACAAGCAAAAAACATATTAAACTGCCAATCTAAACTAAATGTTAATAAGTCAAAAATTAGGAACACAACACAAAGTTGGTTGAATGGAAAGGAAGGATGGGATAGACTTGGATGGTGGATGGTGGCTGGGGAATTATATACTGCAATGATAGACGTTGCAGGTATTAAGCAAGGTTGCAACTTACGAGTCAAAGGTTGGGGAGAAATAATTGGGTAGGGTGAGTGGGACGAACAGAAATGATAGGTGGTGGAGCCGGGTGGGACGAGTTGGCTAACGCTGTGAAGAGGGGCAGTGTCTCATACGGCATTGGCAATGGTAACAGATAATTATAATTGGAAATCCTTCGTTGGAGGCAATAACAAACAACTGGGTGGGTGGAGAGGAGTGTGAAGGATGAACGTCATAGTTGTAGGTGGAGGGTATTCGAGGGAAGTACATCCTAAAGGATGGCTTATGTTGGTCAGAATGGGCGTGGTCATGGTCAAGCTTTAATTCATAAAATACTTCAAGTTGAAGATCAACAGTAACACAAACATGAAGCAATCACGCGCCACCATTAAAAGCACTTGAGTTTCTCGACACAGGTAAACATTTCACCTAATTAATAGCATATCAGGCAAATGTGGCAACTTTCCTCTTAATCAACTTGCTCCTGCCTCATTAAGGGCGGGGAGAACAACCACTGAACGTCATGAAACATCAAAGGCAGGCCAGAGGCAGGACCGGAGGGGGTGGAAGGAAATGCAAGAGGGGGAAGGTGACCCAGAGAAGCAGAGGTACAGGAAGATGAGGAGGTGAATGAAGAGTGGGGGAGGAACCAGATGAGAGGGAAATGTGGGAAAGATGAAGAGGATGAAGAAAAGGGCAGCAATAGGGAGAACAATTACATACAGGACGAAAAGGGGAATAAAAAATGGAGGAAGAGGAGAAACAGCAAATGAATTAAGCATAGACGGCATAGTTGAAAGGGATACTTGAAGCAAAGGTGCAAAAGAAACCATAAAAAATGAACATAAGGTGCAACGAATACAGAAATATGTGCCAGTTGGACAGTAGATACGATTATAACAGATGAATGAAGTTAACATGGAGTGAAAGAGAAGAAAGTGTGAAAGAGGCGGAAAGTACTGGAACGGAAGGTGAAGGAAGTGGATGGGTGACAAGAAGGACTTTGAGGTAGGGGAAACCTGGATACGAGAGCAATTGTGAGAGATACCGTCACTAAGCTCCATAAAATTGATCAGAGAGAGAGAGAGAGAGAGAGGTATAACAAACTCTTATAGAATATGATAGACAAAGAAAAAGGACACAGGTAATAGATGAAAAGGGAAGCGGTAAGGAAGACAATGCAAGATGGAAGAAGAGGGTGCCTAACGAAACACAAGGCAACGCCGTTAAGACAAGAAGTTTAGGTCTAAATACTTATTATGAAGACAAAAAAATACAGAAACAAAAGTGAAGGCAATTAGGGTAGTGTGTGTGTGGGTGGGGGGGGGGGTGCGCTCGCGCCAGGAGAAAAAGGATGTATTTGCCTAAAAGCTAAACGCAAAAGCAAGCGTAAAAGGAACAGTCGACAGGAGGGAGACAATTTGACGCAAGCAAAGGAACTAAAATGCAAGGAAAATTGGGGATGCGAAGAGGGAGAGAGAAAGAGGAGGAAATTTGAAGTAAGAAGAATAACAACCATTAACTGATCAAGATATATAACTGAAAAAAATAGGAAAATTAGGATCACTCTTCGAATTACTAGGTCTTTTGTTGTGTGTCCTTACGAAAAATCTAGGAAAGTTATTGGTTTTGTTGTATTATTTCAGCACGATGACGTCTTTTAGTTTATTCTCTCTACTTCCAGACTGATGTGACTTTGAAGAAACATTTTTTGAAGGTATTAGGTACAGCCGACCTTAATCCCTTCACTGTTACGGAGCTATCCAACGCTGAATGAAATCAACTGCGTGTGTGTGTTGGGGGTAGGCCAGTTGTTACGAACCGTGAAGGGAGACTTCTGAATCTGAGGTTCAAATACAGGGCTATAATAATAAAACAAAACAGCTTTACTGTACTTACAAAATTTATAGAGAGTATATACATTACAAAATTATGTTCTTTTAGAGTACATTGCAAAATTAGTTTTTTTTTTTTTTAATAATAAACAGGTGCACAGCGAGACACTTTAAACCTACAGTAATTATAGTAACTTACAAGCCTACTGAAACAAGATCAGTCAGATACTTCAGCTAACATAGTACTAAGTCTGAAGGATTACATTACAAGGCTGCTTTCTACAATTTATAAAAAAAATTCTTAACTTACGACTCTGTGTCTTAGAATAATTCTTACACTTTATCCATCCATCCATCATCCAATCCTACGTTGCCCCATGAGGAGCGTAGGAGCCCGGGGCTAGGCAGTTGGTCTTGACATTTAAGATGAGAGTGACCAACCTCACTTATCCCTGAGTGGCATTACGTGAGCAATAAACCTCAACGCGCAAATGAAGCCATAGGGACAAAGAGTTGACAATCCTGCTCTGAACAACAGAAAGAACGACTTACTCTACTATAAGGGAGGAGGGGGGGAGTGAGGTAGAAGACGCTCGTGATCAAACATGCAGCATACTGTACATTAGAATTACACAAAGGATGATGAAATCATAGGCTATGTAACACCTCCCCACAAAGAAAAAGAAATTTACAAAGGAAATTTCTTATTACTCTAAAACAATCTGTTTAAAGTCTAGATAAGCAATCTGCAATAACATTTTCTTTCCCCTTGACATGTTGTATGTCTAATGAATACTCCTGAAGAAGTAGACTCCATCTTGTCAATCTCTGATTTTTATCTTTAAACTTACTAAGGAATTTCAGTGGGTTATGATCGGTATAAATGACTATGGGGTCAAAACCAGAACACAAATAAAATGAAAAATGCTGTAAACCCAAAATCAAGGCCAAAAGCTCTTTCTCAATAGTTGAGTAGTTCTTTTGAGGTGGAGTGAACTTCTTACTGTAATAAGATACAGGGTGTTCAATACCCTGATCATCCTCTTGCAGCAAAACAGCCCCAGCTCCTGTATCACTTGCATTAACAGCCATCTTAAAAGACTTAGCAAAATTTGGAGTAGCGAGCACTGGCTGACTTAATAGGATAGCTTTAAGTTTGCTGAAAGAGGATTCACAGTTATCGGTGCAGACAAATTTAACTCCCTTTTTCAGTAGGTCTGTAAGTGGTGATACGAGAATTGAAAAGTTAAGAACAAATCTCCTGTAATAACCTACCATTCCCAAAAATCTTTGTAGCTCTTTCCTACTTTTAGGTCTGGGAAGATCACTTATAACCTGAACCTTAGCTCCTAGTGGTGCAACATGTCCATCACCAATTATGTACCCAAGGTACTGAACTTTAGCTTGACCAAACTCACACTTTGATAAATTAGCTACAAGATTAGCCTGAACCAAACGCTCAAGAAATTTACTGACATGGCATAGGTGATCTTTCCAGTTGTCACTGAAGATTAATACATCATCAATACAAACAACACACCCTGCCAAACCCTCTGTTACAACATTCATGAGCTTCTGAAATGTGGCTGGTGCATTCTTCATACCATATGGCATTACAGAACATGCAAAAGTCTTTCCTAGTGTTACAAAACATGAGATCTCCCTAGCACGTTCAGTCATAGGTACTTGCCAGTATCCCTTTAACAAATCAAACTTACTTATGTACCTAGCCTTTCCGATCTTGTCTATGCAATCTTCCACGCGAGGGAGAGGGTAAGTGTCTGTTTTGGTTATCTGATTAACACGTCTGTAGTCAATGCAAAGCTGCTGTGACCCACCTGGCTTAGGGACTAGAGTGACAGGAGAACTCCACTCGCTCTGGCAGGGCTCAATCATCTTGTGGTCCAACAGGTAGCCAAGCTCCTTCTGGATGAGAGGAACTTTCACTGGGTTCACATGGTAAGGGGGCAATTTAATTGGCTTTCCGTCTCCAACATCGACATCATGCATCAACACAGTGGTTCTTCCTGGAGTAGCACGGAACACTTGCGGGTACTCCTGCAGTAATGCCGAAAACTCCTGCCTTTCCTCGGGAGGTAGATGAGAAAGCTTAGTCTGGAGATCATTCATGATATCAGGATTCTTCCCCACACTATCACTCAGGCTCATGCTGCATGGGAGAACTTCACTTGCAGACTCGGGTGGAACAGCTACAGTGCAGACTGGGTTATTTTCGTCCCGCCTGTGATATAACTTTAGCATGTTGATGTGACAAAGTTGCTTGTTCTTTCTACGATCTGGTGTGGCGATGACATAGTTGACATCACTGAGTTTCTTCTCCACGAAATAAGGACCACTAAACTTGGCTTGAAGAGGTTGCCCATGCACTGGTAGCAGAATCTCAACCAGATCTCCTGGCTGAAAGTGGCGTAACCTGGACTTCTTATCATACCAAGTCTTCATCTTCTGAGCAGCTCCTAAATTCTCTCTTGCCAGCTGTAAAGCAGTGGACAGCCGTTCTTTGAACTTCATCACATACTCCAGCAGGTTGACGTCATCTTCCTCTGACAGCCAGCATTCCTTGAGTAGCTTAAGGGGTCCTCTTATTTCATGGCCAAACAGTAGTTCAAAAGGTGAGAAGCCCAGTGATTCATTTGGAGATTCTCTTGCGGCAAATACAACGAATGGAAGACCTTTATCCCAGTCTTTCTGATGTTCCAAAAAGTATTTCCTGAACATCGATTTGAGTGTTTGATGATATCTCTCCAACGCTCCTTGGGTCTGGGGATGGTAAGCTGAAGACGTGATCTGGGTGATGCCCAACTCTTTCAGAGACTGCTTGAAAACTTTTGACATGAAATTACTTCCCCGGTCTGACTGTACCTCCTTGGGCAGACCAAACTTTGTGAAGAACCCTAGCATTTCCTTAACCACATTCTTTGCTGAGATATTTCTAAGTGGAATGGCTTCAGGATAACGAGTAGCCATATCAATCAGGGTCTACACATAAGATAATCCTGAAGAAGTCTTAGGAAGAGGGCCCACAATATCCACCAACACACGGGTGAATGGCGCCTCAAAAGGAGGAATGGGAACTAGAGGTGCAACCTTTTCGGTCTGATTACACTTCCCCACAACTTGACAGGTGTGACAAGACTTACAATACCAGGAAACATCCCTGAAGATACCTGGCCAGTAGAAGTGTTTCAAAATGCGTGCCACAGTCTTCCTCACTCCAAGGTGTCCTGCCAAACTGGAATCATGAGCCACTCTAATGATATCCTGCCTACAAACACGAGGGATGACAACTTGATGTACAACCTCCCATTCACAGACGGCTGATGCTGCTGGGGGTCTCCACTTTCTCATAAGTACTCCTGACTTTATATAATAACAAGTAGAAGCACCGGCTGACTCTTCCTCACTGCAAGCAGAGTTAGCTAGACCTTTCAACTCAGGGTCAGCAACCTGCAACTCAACCAACTCTTGACGAGACAAATTATCAACACTACGAGGTACTGCCTCATCTGGTGAGTGGTCCAAATTAGCAAGAAAAGTGTCAGCTAGGATAACATCATCATCATCATTATCCTCTAAATCACCAGTAACTTTAGACTTAGCCCTAGTGACAGCACATGCAGAGAACACATCAGGGACATCACAATCCTGGGCCGCAGCCACTGGCTCACTAGACAACTGAGGAGCTGGACACACTTGACTTCCACCAATATCATTTCCAAGTAAGAAAGTTACACCTGACATTGGGAGTGTCTCAACCAACCCAACCATAACGGAACCATTAACAAAACCAGACTCTAAATTCACTCTGCACAGAGGGACAGAGAAGTAATTATTCCCTACACCTTGTAAGATTATAGTTTCATCAGAGGAATTAACATTAGAGCCTAGAACACTGGTCAGCATAAGGGATTGGCAAGCACCTGTATCACGATATATTTTAACTGATTTCCTGTCATTACTGTCCAAAGGACTGACAAAACCATCAGACAGGAAATTAGCACATGAACTCTTGAGAGTGTCACCCACGTTACTGCTCAAAAGAGGAGCTCCATCATGAGAATTTAATTTACCCCTCAAAGCAGGTTCAGTTAACTCAGTTAAAGAATTCTGGAAACTCTCAAGGGTGGACACTAGACCAATTGACTGAATATTTAAAGACTCCTTTTTGTTCACATCACGCTGTCTCCTGAAACATTTCTCCGTAGTATGACCAAGCTTACTACAATAAGTACATTTACTTTTCTTAAATCTAGAGGTGGAGCTGGTATTTACTTCCTGAGAAACATCATCTTTATTCTCTTTCCTGTTAGCTGTACTCTGAGTAGAGGCAACGTACTTACTCTCAGCTTTTCTTTTTTCTTTAGAATATCTCTTGTGAGTGAGAACATATTCATCAGCTAAAACTGCAGCATCAGACAAATTATCTATTCTTTTCTCATCAAGATTTAGGCTTACATCTTTATTAATACACCTTTTGAAGTCCTCCAGCAAAATCATCTGCTTAAATTTGTCAAAATCAGAATCCACATTCTTAGAATTTAACCACTGCTCTAACAGATCTTCTTTGATTTTTGCATACTCAACATGGGATTGCTTATCTTGCTTATAAGTTGTCCTAAATTTTACTCTATAGGCTTCAGGAACAAGTTCATAGGCCTTAAGAATCAAGCTCTTAACTACATCATAATTATCACATTGATCCTGAGGCAAAGATGCATAAGTTACTTGAGCTTTACCGGTGAGAACAGTTTGAAGGAGTACTGGCCAATACTTTTTGGGCCAATTAAAACCTGTAGCTACCCTCTCAAACAACTGAAAATACTTTGTTAAATCAGATTCATTAAAAGGAGGGACAAGTTTAACATTTTTAGCCACATCAAAATCATCAGAGCTAGATGATCCAGTTCCACCTTGTTTCATGCGATACTCATGGTCTGCCTGAATCCTAGGAAGTTCAATTTGTGCCTGAGCCTGTACCTGTGCCTCCTGAATACGAGCATTTGCCTGAAATTCAGCCTCCTGAATACGAGCCTGAGACTCCACGTCCTTAGCCTGAGACTCAGCCTCCTTAGCACGAGCCTGAAACTCAGCTTCCTAAACACCAGCCTCCTGCAGAGCTAGCTGTAACTTAGCTATTTCAATCTGCGTTTGCTCATTTGGAGGAGTTACATTAAACAAGCTTTTATTAATCATGCCAACACTTTGATCTTTAGAATGATGAGAGTGAACTGCAATTCCCAATTGTTGAGCTACAAGCTTAAGTTCATTCTTTGTTCTGTTTTCTACATCACACACTGTTTGCACATTTAACAGCAAATCTTTGGCTTCATGAAGTGTAGTAATAGTAGACATCATCAATAAATCACAGTCGCAAAATATCAAGCAATATCCTTATGATAATATCCTGAATATCATGATAAGAGGTCGCCAAATTTATGTTACGGAACAGAGAAAGATAATGTACATTTTAAGTGAGAATACTAAAAATCACTACTGTCCCGTAAAGTTCCAGGTTCAAAACAAAAGAGTTAGGTAAAATTACAAGTTAAAGTTTAATGCTCAAACTAACAACAAAACATTCAGGACTCATAAGGACAATGTAATGGCAAAAAACAGGTTAAATATATGGTTAACTGCAATAGCCTCTATTAACACGAAATTAGCATGAATAAATTTATCTAAGTCAACCCTGATAAAATGAGAATACCAGATAATACTCAGTGAATGCAAGATATATTATTACAGATACAAAATAATTATTAATAATGGCTGACACCCAAAACACCTGAATCACAAAAACCTTACTAGGCTTAAGAATTAACACCTTATGCTACACAGTACAAGAAAAAATGCAATAACAGTTATACTCAAATTACACAGCTGCTAGATGGTTGGAGACTTCTTGAGCACTCACAATAATAACAACTGGACAGGGGAGGATAGAGATGTGAGCAAAATGAAGAGTAGATCTAAGTGGCAATAATGCAAAGACTGAGCTCCTTATATAGGGGCCGGCAGAGCTTGATACAACTTGTAAGAAGGACGCGCAAATGAAGCCATGGGGACAAAGAGTTGACAATCCTGCTCTGAACAACAGAAAGAACGACTTACTCTACTATAAGGGAGGAGGGAGAGAGTGAGGTAGAACACGCTCGTGATCAAACATGCAGCATACTGTACGTTAGAATTACACAAAGGATGATGAAATCATAGGCTATGTACCAATATATATATATATATATATATATATATATATCGGAGAGAGAGAGAGAGAGAGAGAGAGAGAGAGAGAGAGAGAGATTGTATGTAGAAATAAGTTGTGACAACATCAGGAAATCGCCTTTTGCCGGCGATTTGATACTCTACGCCTTGTCCCTGCGTGTTGTAAAACATCATTCATACTATGTGAGGTAGTTAAATGAGACGTGCCTGAGTCGGCAAATGTGCCACTGTTAGAGGGGCTGACATGATCCACAGTTGAATGCTCAGAAGGTGTATCCACAGTTGAATGCTCAGAGGGTGTATCCACCGGTGAATGCTCAGAGGGTGTACCCACCGGTGAATGCTCAGAGGGTGTAGCACTAGATATCAGTGAATTTGGCTGTTGAAGTAGCGGTGTGTCTACCTCTTTACTCTCGGGTAATGGTGGAGTCATGTGACAGTGAATAACTGAGTTTATCTGGGAAAGTACCGGACGTGGATATTCCATGCTAGACATAGGGAACCCATAAATGTCTACGTCATGTCTAGCCGGTAATAGGGCAATTGCTTGTTGAGCCATTGTCGGAAAGCCAATAAAAGTACCCGCTGGATATTTAAGATCATTGGTGACGTGAAATGCAGCGTCAAAATGTTTTAAGGCTTTATCAAGTTGTACCTCTAAAGTGACTTTTTCCTTGACCTGAAATTCTGAGCCATCGACGCCGCATGGGCGAAAGTCAGGTGGTTTGAGGAACCCGACCCTTTTAGTTGTTTTCCTAATGTTGTCTAGAGAGGTATCAGTGATCAAATTAACCATAGATCCGGTGACCATGAAGGAAGAGCTTTGTACCCCTTGCTCTATCCTAGAATGACTAGGCCTAAAGAAGTTATGGGTCCCACCTGGTGAATGGGGAGTTGATCTTCTATTACCTTAATTTTTGGTACGGGTGGATCTTTCGCTGTTACGTTACATTTTTCCGATGCGAGCGCTCCTCTTCCCCCGACTGACGGCTGTTAAGGTAACGACACTTGTCAGTGGTGTGAGTTGTACTATTCTTGTGCTATTTGCATGTAAGACGTGCTTTTTTTAATGCGAGGGAACATTGTAACCATTTGTAATATATAGTATGTAAGTATAACATGTAAGTGTATTGTGTGTTCTAAACAGGGCGACGTGACCCAAATCCCTGGCCTGATTCAAATTTTGCTGATACTCTCAGTTCATAGGAGCGCGCCGGCTAGAGAGCCAGTGAGTGACAACGTGTGGGCGAATGACGGTGGAAGTAAACAGTTGTGCTTAATAATATTATCAGGAAACCACCCCCGGACATTGAATTCACCTACAACTGACGTCAAGGGGCTTTAACAGTACGAGCAAGGCCAAATAAATTCAATAGCACTGAAATATCCTCTTACACCCCGAGAATGTCTGGAGTATATTGATGGCTATCTGCTTACCAAGTTTCATGCCTTTACAACAAACTGTCTGGCCTGTGGCCCTCTTTTGAAGATTTTCGACATGCTGCACTTGGCGCATATCACGTGCCACGTGCACCGCCTGCGTGTGATGAAGCCTGTCAAAAACAATTCTTAAATAATTGGTCTGTCATATGGTACAAACCACGCAGTGATCGGCCCTGTGGTTGCAGAGATATAAGCTTCTCATTAGCGTTACGGTCGGGTCGGGCCGGGTTGGGCCGGGCCGGGTCCGGGAGCTCATAATGTGAGATATTCCCACTACTTAACGAGAGACTCGCGCCCTCACTCTTAATAATACCGTGAAAGCAGCCTTCGCTGTGTGTGGCTCGAACACATCTAGCCACTGCAGGTCTGCACGATAAGTGGCCATTTGATGACATTATTTTTAGATTCACTCATCAATCTGTGGCTATGTGGAAAGGGTTGAGAGCTTAAGCCAGCCAAGACACAATGGTTGACAGGATGTACTGTACATAGAATCATTTTCCGAATCATTGTTAATTCCTTTCTGTGATATTCGTAGCCTTTCCTCAAATTTTCATCATTGTTGAACATTTCTCTTCCTCTCAACCTCATCATCTCTTTCTCACTGAGACGCAGCTGTTTGAGGCGACTGACAGCAAACCTTTCTCTTTGTCCACCTACTTCTCTATACTCACCTCAAAGCCATGGATGGTGATTGTGTGTATGTACGCAACACCGTATCTTTCTCTCGTGTTACATCTGTGTTGTGTACTTATCCCCTGGTTCTACAGACTATGGTTATTTTTTAACTGACTTCCAATATGGAGCACGTTTAATGTTCCCTACGATCTTTGGCTATCTTCTCCATTCACAGATCCAGCTGGTGAAGAGGCTTACATCATTATTACCTACAATAAACTATGATTTGTACAGCACCCTACCCATGTTGCTGACCGCCTTCGAGAGAGTTCCAACATTTTTCTCCTTTTTCTTACAATTAATCATTCTGCTTACGGTTAATCTTTTCTCTCCTTTGAGCTCCTCCAATCACAACCTAATCACCTTAACCTGTCCTATCGCTCCAGTAAGGCCTTTAGACCTTCCCAAGAGGCGGTGTCCGCGGCACTTAGGGGCTGCCGTTTGGAAGACCCTCAGACAGCACTTCTATATTTCCTGGATTGATTACTGCTTCAATGGCCGAGAGCCATCGAAGTGTGCCTGATTCATTACAGAGGATATTCTCCTTAGCATGGAGGCATGCATTCCTTTCTCATCTGCTCTGGCGAATGGAAAAAAAATTTTAGTTTAATCACGCATTTACTAATGCTGTCAACAATAAGGAGAAGGCCCACGAAAGGCACCAACGCTAACCTATCCTGAATCTCAGTTAATTTATGTTTCTACCTGGAAATACGTAAAGTCGCTAAGAATAATATTCATTCACACTAAATGCTCTGATTTTTCTGACTCAAATTCTTACTCAGATTCTTCCCACTCCTTTTACCTTGCCAAAACCCATTCTTACAACTTTAATTCACCCTCCTTCTCTCACATTTTCTACTCTAAAGGCTCTTTGCCTGTTTTTCTTCAGAAAAGGTAAAACTCTTTACTCATACTTTTTCTACCTCCATACCAGTAAAACGCCTTTGTCGGCGAGGTAAGGGCAAGGCCATTTAAATCTGAAAACACTGAAATGTGGCCTTACACCCCGAGGATGCCTGGAATATATTGATGACTCTCTACCTACTAAGTTTCACGTCTTTACGTCAAACTACCTGGCTTGTGGCCCTCTTTCGAAGACTTTCGAAATGCTGAATTTGGCGCGTGTCAAGTGCCACGTGCACCGCCTGGGTGTGATGAAACCTGTCAAAACCAAATCTTAAAGAACTGGGCTATCATATGGTGAAACCACGCAGTGATCGGCCCTGTGGTTGCTGAGATATAAGCTTCTCAAAAGCATTACGGTCGGGCCAGGTTGGGCCGCTCGTATGTGAAAAAATGCCACTACTTGGAGAAAGACTCGCGAGGGCTTCACCATCGCTCTTATTTAGACGATTCCAGTGCTGTTCCTCCATCTTTTTCCCTCTCTGACTTCTTCATAACTGACAAGAGCTTTTTGAATTGATGCTTCTTCTGTTCTCACTGGCCTCAATACTAACAAGGAGTACAGACTTGATGAGGTCCCTCCTGTTGTTCTCAAGAACCGTGTTTCTGTGCTTAGACCTTGCCCTAGATAACTTTTACCTTTTTCTGTCAACCTATACTTTTCCTTCTTGTTAGAATTTTATCCTCTTCGGCCTCTGCTGAAGAAAGTGACAGTTTCGAGCCCTGTAACTATCGCTCAAATACTTTAACATCCTGTATTTCTAAAGATTTTAATCTATTGAATAAAAAAACACCTTTCCTACCTTAACCTTTTTTCCAGTAGCCAGCAATGGTACGAGGATATTATATATATATATATATATATATATATATATATATAGGTAGAGAGAGAGAGAGGGAGAGAAAATAGATACATACATACATACATAAACATATAAAGTTTAGATATACTGTAGATATTAATGTATATGCACGACTACATACTAAAACTGAATATATGGCTCGACAGAACAGTAAAACGAAACAAGCTACGAACAATTTGTCTGAGTAATGACACAAGGAGCACTCATTGTATATTCCCACTATGTGTAATCAGCCAGCATGATCACTTGCATAAGATGGGATAAAATAATCAGTCACTTGATAATCGGCCGGGAATAATCTGTGGATAATACTCTCAACCAGGACATCATCAGAATAAATGAAATCCTACTTCCTTCCTATTTTTGTCTCTAAAAATGCCTTTACCACCTATCTTCACCGACAAAGTTTCCAAATTAGGTGTATTTAATATAGGCTTCGTTAACTCCTGTGACGCTGTTGTAGGTGTGGAAGGTGAGTATAAGAATTACAAGAGAATTAAACTTCACATGACGTCTTCTGGGTGAAAGGGTTAAGATGAGACAGTGGAGTTGTGTAGCCTGTGTATAATACCTCAAGCGCTTCTAATAAGTGACATCGCAAAAAAAAAAAAAAAAAAAAAATGGCGTATGACACTATTATAGTGCCCCGCATCATGAACGCCGTTCATTGCAGGTACACTTTGGAAATGAAACCGTGTTCCGTCGAGGTTAACGTGGGCAAGCTGTGTATGGATTCCTGCCCTGCATACCTGATACGCTCATAACCAAGACCGAGTTAGTTTTTTTTTTTCTTTAATGAGCAGCATATTTGTTGTAAACACGATTTACTATGAACTGCAACAAGTAGCTTATATGTTACACTGCAGTGTGATAAAGTACGGAACAGTCATGGATATAGTTTTCTTTCTTTTCATCAGAAAGCATGTCCTCTTCAATAGGCAGTGGAGACAGTATGGCTTGTACTCAAATGTCCTGGAGTCGGGTCGCTGAATACTCACTGGTGGAAAAAAATAAAAACAATAAGCCGTTTGCTTCCCTCTGAAATCACAAGGATCCTATTTTTCTGAACAATTATTTAACAATCGTTTTCTGGGAACAATTTTTGGAGAACTGCCAGAGGAGAATGCACACCAACGATATACGTCAACAAATAAAAAATACTCGTATGTTACAATCCAGTAAACTTGTTTTCATCCCACAACAGCCTTCTCTTCTGAAAACACTATGAAAGCCAGTTTTTTTTTTTTTTTTAAGTACTGAGAACAGACACAATGCACCACCACCGACTAGACACCGGTATTTGTTTTCACACACGGTGTGGTGAGTTGGTCGGCGATACAGAGACCAAGGAACTGGGTTGAATTCAGCACAGAAGAAACATCTCGGTGTGCGATTTGAGGAGGAAGGTAGAACATAATGTGATGAAAGTCTGAAGTGGCTCCTGGAAGCTTGTACATGGAAGGAGATACACTCTTGATAACACGTGTTACTAGTGTGATATCGCCTTACATAACCAGTTTACTTGTTCGTAATCTCGTTATCGATACAGGAACTGAGTCTCTGGCTATAACTGCCAGGAGAATGTAAAGATTCTGTCGTAGCTGTCGCCAAGTATTGCCAAAAATGTTAGACTGTAGGGATTTTAAGAGGAGAGAATGTTCAAGTTGGTCTGGTCGTGGATGGCAAGAGAAAAGTAAAGATGAGTCTGGGGTTTGATTGCAGTTGTATTATCCAGAGGAAGTTATCTTCACAAGAGCAGTACTGAGGCGAGAGAGGTTTATAGTAGCTAACTCAGTGCCCTCTGTTCAGGCCTCTTCCATCGTGCCTCTTCTCTCTCCTAACCCCTTCTGCCCTGTCTCACCAAATTCCCCTGTATATGACTCGTTGGGTCATGTTTGAGGGCACATGTGTGTGAGCAACTTTCCACTCTTGCGGAATTTTCCATCCGGCGTTATACTGTGCTGTGTGCGAAATTCCCTAGCTAGAATGTGAACTGCTGTTTCCTCCAGATCTCTCGAGCTTACTCACGACTTTTTTCAAACCACTGTATTACATATTAACAGCATATATGTGTCACTAGCTATTATGTAGTGTTTTATGATAGTTTAGTGTCCTCACATCGCTCGGTCACGCCAACCTGGTGTACCTACGACAGCATGTAGTGACATATTACATACTGTCATGACTAATACTGGGTATTCATCACAATATAGTATAGACACAAAAATATTGTTGAACCATAACATATTGTATGGAGTAAATACTATCTATCAATGTATTGCAGACGCCTTAATCCCATACGGGGTGGCCACAAACAAATCGCCTCCACGTCGCCCTGTCCCCAGCCATTTCACTGCCCTGCTCCCAACTCACACACCCCTCTCTCATATACCTCTCCATTCCATCCCTCCATCTCATCCTTGGCCTCCCTCTCTCTCTCTCTCTCTCTCTCTCTCTCTCTCTCTCTACCTCACTTACATACACTCTCCTCGTCAGTCTCTCACTCTCCATCATCTCCACTTGGCCAAACCACCTCAGTGTGTTACTCCTAACGTTTCCTAACACATCCACACCACAACGCTCCTTTACATCCTCATTAGTCAGTCTGTCTCTCCATGTGACTCCACAGGCTCCTCTCAAATAACTCATTTCCACTGCCCTCACTCCTGACTTGTGTTCCTCCAACAACGTCCAAGCTTCACTTCCATATGTTAGAGTTCATATCACAATACTGTCATGTAGTAACTTTTTCACTTCTTGCTCACTTCCCTGTTTCTTATCCCTGCTTTCAAGGAACCAGCAACCTTTCTTCCTTGTTGTACCCTTTCAAGCACTTTTCCTTCCAAACTTCCATCATTACTCATCACACTACTCAGGTACTTAAACGTGTTCACATTTTCCATTTCCTCCTCATCTTACCCCACTGTTCATTAACTGACTTCACTTCTCTCGAAGACCATAACTTTACTCTTCTCCGCATTCACCTTTAGATTCCGTTTCTTAAACACTCTCCCAAACTCATCCACGAAGCCTTGCAGCTCCCCTTCGTCTTCACTTAACAACACAGTATCATCTGCAAACAACAGTACAGAGAGTTTCCAAACACTGCCCTTTCTCACTGGGGCTACTCCAACATCCACTGCCCTACCTTGTATATCTTTTATAACCCCATCCATGTACAGATTGAACAACCATGGAGACATGACACATCCGTGTTTCAACCCGACCTTCAAATAGAAAAATTCACTCAGTTCACTATTCACACGCACTGCAGCCTTAGCACCCTCATACATACTCTTCACAGCATTCAGGAACTTCCCATGTATTCCATATATTCTTAATACTTTTCACAGTCCTTGTCAATCCACCCTGTCATATGCTTTCTCCAAATCCATGAAGGTCGCATACAATTTCATTCCCTTCTCTAGAAACTTTTCCACTAAAGATCCAAGAATGAATATCTGATCTACACATTCTTCCCTTCTTAAAGCCTCCCTGTTCTTCTCCAACTAATTCCTCAGTTATTTTCCTAATTCTGTCAATAAGTAGCCTGCCATATACTTTTCCTATTACGCTAAGGACTACTGTCCTCACGTCGCTCAGTCAAGCCAATCTGGTGTACCTGCGACAGCATGTAGCAACATATTACATATTCTGTCATAACATTAATACATGGTATTCATCACAATATAGTATGGATACAAAAATATTGGAGTAAATACATGGTAGTAAAAATTTAACATAGAGTACGAGTATTGTATAACAGATTGTAGTGATATAGTAGCACAAATGTGTATGTACAACATACATACGCATATATGGTTATGCAATGGTAATATTGCAAGGTCGTTACATTACATATGGTGTTATGCCTGTAGTAATGCCTGATATTACACACAACTTGTCTGATGGCTGTTAGAAATAATAGTTCTGGTAACACAGAATTATAGGAACATTTTAGTTACATCATATGAATGTAATTGTTACATAATATTAGTTGTAATTGAAGTAATACTGTAACTGACACATAACTGCAGTAATATTGTAGTTAACTGTGGTAACTTCAGTAATACTGTCCGTAACTGTAGTAACACTGTACAATTACACTGTAAGTTACATTGTAAGTTGCAACATAATTAAGTGCACGTGCATATAATAGCACAATAGTAACACAATGGCAAGGTACAACAATCAGTTGTATTATGAATCAGTCATGGAACTCATGATGGATTAATCCCTTCTGGTCGAAGAATGCGATCAGCATGATCTTGATCTTTGATTTGGACATGCGTGCCTTCTTGGGTCTGGGTGAAGTTGGGGTCTTCCACTGCAGGCTCTGTCTCTTGGTTTCCGGGTCGTACTGGAAGACCCAAGTCTCGTCTCCTGTGATGACCCGGCCAAGGAACTCCGGATCTTCCCCGATCTTCTCCAGCAAGTCTCGACAAACATTGACCCGGTGCTCCTTCTGGTCGTCCGACAAAAGCTTGGGCACCATCTTGGCACACACTTTCTGCATCCCCAGCTCCTGCACCAAGATGGTCCGCACTGACTCCCTGTTCAGGCTGAGTTCCTCCGCTGTCATCCGCACCGTCAATCTGCGATCACTCCGCACCAGCTGGTTCACTCTGTCAATGTTCTGCTTGGAAATCTTTGTCCTCAAGATTGTGTGAAAGAGGTAGTTCATTCTTGCCAACGTCATTTGTGTTGGCGTGTTTTTTTTTTTTCTCTCTCTCTCTCTCTTCTGGATTTTCCTCGAACTTTAATTTGTCTGGTCCCACTAGATAGCTTTAATTATTAACTGCTTATTACAGTTCTTTTCATTACTCACTGTGTTAATGTGATGGTATAAATTATTTATCACTTTGTAGATGGAATGTTGCCTAGCTGTACTCATGAAACATGTATTTTATGTATGTGCCAAATGTATGAACAGTAACAATCATTAGGAATAAATGAATGCTGTGATAAATGAATGAATATATACGGTATACTCGTATAGTTAATATTGTTGGTGCAGGCACTTAGTGATTGACTTAATGTAGGTAACTGAAGTAGGTATATGTACGTAAGGTATAATTACAAAGCACGCTTTTTATGTTTGTGCAGAATGTTTATCTATCACTGTGTTTATCACCTTTTATTGTATATAAATGAAGAAAATATTCAACTCACTGATTTTAACCGTGGTGGGAATGGTAAATGTGGTGGTGGTGATGGTGGTGTCAGGCACGGTTTGCTTGACGTGTTACAGTGTTCTCAGCAAACGCTGGCACAGCGCAATTCGACACCTCACTCTGGTAGTTGTTGTTGTGGTAGTGGTGATCGAGAGCGATCGGGGAGAATGGTGGGGAGAGGTGGGGGTTGATGTGGGTGTCAGTAATCTATCTCAGCCCTGCGTGTCAGAACTCTCACTGCAGGTCTTTTTCCACCTGCTCCCCTTCAGTTTCTTGCTTCTTACTTTTAGTGATTAACTTGTGGGTTTGTAGAATTGTCGATAGACATAGTTTATCGTTGTTATAATTTCTCGTAAATCGTGGAGTTGTGGCTGGGATGGTCAGGGGCCGTTAGGGGTGGTTAGGAGCGATGGTAAGTTACCCTGTTGCTTCGCCAGCTCTCGCTCTCTGTTTGCTCTCTCTCTCTCTCTCTCTCTCTCTCTCAATTGATTCTCGGTTCTTTCTTATTGTGATTTGCTTGTTGATTGGTGAAGACTGCCGCTACTTGTAGGTGCGTATACAAAGTTATAGAGGTGTCTCGTAGACTTGTTACTTGTAGTCTGTCGTAGAGCTTGTTTTCCTCACTTGTAACTCGATTCTTCTTGCTGTTTATTCACTGTGGTTACTTGATCATAGAACTGTAGACTTCTTGATATGATCATGGTTTCTTGTACAGCATTTAATTGTGGTTTCTTGCTGTATGGTGTGAACTTGTAGCTGATCTTGATTACTGTCTCACCTGCTTGTAGTTCACTTGTAGAATCGTAGCATCTTGTGTTGATTGCAGAGTTTATTCTTAAATTGTTTCCTGATTGTTAATAGAGACGTTAATCGGCTTTCATTTATCGCTGTTGTTTATCGTTGTAGGGTTCAGGAGAGTCTTCTGCTACAAAGTTTTTGTTTGATTAATGATTGTTGCTTGTAGATTGCCTTGTTTCGTGGCAATCATAGATGCTTGTAGGTGATCGTGAATCATAGAATTGAAGCTCGTAGCTTAATAAAATTGTTGTAGTTGAATGTTGATTGTTGATAAAATAGTAAGGCGTAAATAGATTTTATTGTGGTTCGTTGGCTTGCTGCTTGCCCCGAAAGTCGATTTACATAGTCAGAGACAGACGCAGAGATAGGGAGGTTGGTTGTAACTGTAGATCGTTGAACCACCGTCATTATAAAGATGTGAGGCTTCTTATGGCTCTAACTTGTCGCTGTTCTTGTTTTCTGTCTTGTTAATATAGATTCAACTGTATAGGTGTAGGCGTGGTTCGTATGATTACTGCCACTAAATAATACCGTAGTCGTCGCCGAGAGTTTCCAAAAATGTGTTAGATTGTAGGGATTATAAACGGACAGAATGTTCAAGGTGGTCTTGTCGTGGATGGCAGGAGAAAGGTAAAGTTGAATCAGGGGTTTGATTGCAGTTTTATTCTCCACAGGAAGTTATCTTCACAAGAGCGGTACTGAAGAGAGAGCGGCTTATGCTAGCTAACTCCATGAATGCCCTCTGTTCCTACCTCTTCCACCTTGCCTCCTCTCTCTTCAAACCCTTTCTGTCCTGTCTCTCCAATTTCCCCTGCATATGACTCGTTGGGTCATGTGTGAGGGCACTTGAGTGTGAGGAACTTTCCACACTTGTGGAGTTTTCCATCAGGCGTCATATTGTGTTGTGTGCGAAATTCTCTAGCTAGATTGTGGACTGCTGTTTCCACCAGATCTCTCAAGCTTAGGCAGGACTTTCTTCAGACCTCTATATTACATATTGACAGCATATATATGTCACTAGCTGTTATGTACCGTGTTATGATATTTTAGTGTCCTGACAAGTCTGCTTATGAGAAGTGAGATAGTATATATAGTAACGAAAGAGAGAGAGAGAGAGAGAGAGAGAGAGAGAGAGAGAGAGAGAGAGAGAGAGAGAGAGAGAGAGAGAGAGCACAGCTTCCCCTCTCGTAAAAGATTAAATGAGAGTGCGTGGGAGATGAAAGAGTGGCCTTAATTGAAGTCAGTATGCAAGTGGGCTATTTGGCTTAACTATGATGGTGGACGAAGAGGTAAGAATTTATTATTAAATGGATGGAGAAAGATGAAAAAGTATTACAGGAAGGTTTTGATAAAGGAATAAAATGATGATAGATGGATGATTGACGCATTATTAATTATTTGAGAAAATAGTGAAAGAATATTTACACAAAGAAATAGTGAGTGAGAGAAAAAGCTGACTTTCATTAACTGAAAAAAAAAAAAAAAACAAAAAAAAAATATATATATATATATATATATATATATATATATATATATATATATATATATATATATATATATATATATAAGATTTGATTTGCTGGATAATCACAGAAACTGCTAAAAGGAATGGATGGACGGAATTATCGATATGTTTAAAATATTACTGGATAGGAAGACTGACTGACTCGTGAACTGACGGAAGGATCAACGACTGGTATATTGATATGGGGACGGAACAAATGACTGCATTGAGAGAAACAAATTGTGACACAGTATAGTAAAGGTGTGCTGAACAGATTAGTTGAGGTGACCGATATGGGGAGTTCTTTTTATAAGCTGGATAACTTCCTACCTAATTCCAAAGAATATCTAGCTGTGTCTATTTATTTGTCTATATGATATATACTATTTATCTATGCATCTATCTACCTTTATATATATATATATATATATATATATATATATATATATATATATATATATATATATATATATATATATTGCCAGACGCCTCAATCCTGTTTGGGGTGGCCACAAACAAATCGCCTCCTAGTCGCCCTGTCCACCGCCATTTCTCTGCCCTGCTCCCATCTCACACCCACCTCTATCATATACCTCTCCACCCCATCCCACCATCTCATCCTCCCGGCCTCCCCCCTCCCCCTTCCCCCTCCACCTCACTCACATATATATATATATATATATATATATATATATATATATATATATATATATATCAGTCTAGACAGATAGATAGACAGATAGACAGATTGTGTTTGTGTGTGTGTGTGTGTGTGTGTGTGTGTGTGTGTGTGTGTGTGTGTGTGTTTACTCGGATGTGTGTCTCTGGAAGAATGAAAAAAATGGCAAATTTCCAGATGAAGGTAATGAATGATTATTACACAAAAACGGCGCATCGGAGACTTTCAGCAACACATCCGATTCCCTTCACACACACCCTTCTCCCCAACACACGTGACCTCCACACCCCAGATCATCGTCCCCCTATATGCACCCTCATCTCGCAACACACACACACACACACACACACACACACACACACACACACACACACACACACACACACACACCGGGTCAGTTCCAAAGTCCCTTCGAACATGTATGAACCACCTCAATTCTCACCATGTTTAGTGCTCATAAAAACCAAACCGACCAGTTTTGCCATAATCATTTATTTGGATGTGAAGCTCCCAAGCGTAGGTCCAGTAAAATGATAACAACTCTGTGCAAAAGCGTTGTGCAGAATGGATGAAATCTACACCTGTGATTAAAAGAAGGCTTTAATACGTGTCGACTACAGGAATATCATTAAGAAAGATAGTCTTTTCGCTTTGTCTTAATCTTCCCATGAAAAGAAAAAGGTATTGGTTTGAACTCAAATGTACAAATAACAGTAACTGTGACATCTAAAAGTGGGAGGATAATATGTATTGTTACCAAGCAGTAAAAAAAAAAAAAAAAAAGCAGCAACTGTGAAACCCAAATGTGAAAGGAAATTAGATATTGGAAGTAATTGGAAAAAAAAACTGCAGTAACTGTGGTCCAAACGTGAGAGGACATTTGGTATTGGTACGGGTCGAATGAAATATCAGCAACTGTGAAACCTTCTCCAAATCCTCAGCCAGAGATAGGAACAGCGCAGCAGCCCCAAACCAGTACTACACTGAGGTCACGATTGTTCCTTCACGCCACTTCGCAGAATTAGTTTCAGCCTTCACTAGACACGCTCCAATCCAGGAGAAATCTGGTCTCTCTCTCTCTCTCTCTCATCAATGTATGGCGGGGCATTTCCAGGATACTCCAGGTCTTTCGAGAAATAGAAATTCTGTGAGAAGAAAGCTTTTAACTATATGGCAGTATAAAAATGTCCAAAGTTTGTGCAATTCATAGCGTATTCCATCGATTATAAAGCAGGTCTGTACAATAATTGTAAGCAGAATCGATTAGTTTGAAATAACCGAGACAATTAAGTATATTAAAGCGGCTAAAGAAAATTTTATATATATCCATTAGCAAATTGAAAGATGCAGTGTCTTGACTTGATGTTACTATACTGTTATAAAAAATCAATTGTCTTACTAAGAAATTTTATTTGTTCTCTCTCTTTATTCTTTTGTATTCCCTCATTATCGGGGTCTGATACAAGCTGCATTCTAATATACGTGGTGCTGTTGGCATCTTACCATGTATTTTTGGCAATTTACTATGCCTAAGATATCCTCTTTTGTGCCCATTATATTGCTCAGTACTGATATCCAGTTGTTGGCATCATACAAGCTGATACTGAGGGGTAATATGCAGAATATGGTTGAAGATGACGCGTTATCAAGTCTCCAAATCCACTGAATATTCTGCCGTTATCACTGACCTGAATAATTCGTAGTGTGTGAACTACTAATCGTCAAACACTGAACTCTGATTACTTTCACCACATCCATAACTCACCCATTACATCCCTTTGCCTGGAAAATGCCAATGCATTCTGTCATCCAATAAACATCAAGTGTCACTGAACGGTAGCTGGTCAGACACAAAACTGGCCCTAAATTTCTGTTAACAGCTTTGCACGCCGTGATGATGAAATGGAGCTGGAATGCTGTTTCGTCTCCCATTACTGTGTTTTTGCAGCAAATATAGCAGACAGATTTATTGCAATAGTCCAAATGAAAAGTGTTTTCACGCAAACTGGTTTGAGCACGTGTTTACGAAGTAATGACCTTACTCTCCTTGCCTACCTCACTGACAAGTTTCACCAGCCCATCACCCTCG
The DNA here is from genome assembly GCF_032717465.1 of Coenobita brevimanus. Lineage (NCBI taxonomy): Eukaryota > Metazoa > Arthropoda > Malacostraca > Decapoda > Coenobitidae > Coenobita > Coenobita brevimanus. The sequence continues at coordinate 19,174,816 of NC_137057.1, read as the reverse complement.
TCCCCTCCAGCGATGAACCAAATGGCTATTACAGTAGTCAGGATTACTTTACATGATTTTTGGACTGTTAAGAATCTCTGAGAATGATTAAGCCGTCTTAGCAAAGTTAACCTTTGACCCCATAATGCACTGAATCATGTCAGTCAACTCATTTGGCCATTCTTTATGAAGCTAAGGCGAATTACTCATATAACCAGGTGATGCCACATGCTACCGGCATACTACAGAGGCAAAGAAAGAAGAAGGAACATGGTTTAAGTATACTGATCATTTAACGTTTTTTTTTTTTATAATGCGAGGAAGAAGGAACCAAAGGCCATGAGCCCGCAGTAACAGTTCCCTCCAAGAGAAAAACAAAATACAATAGAGAGCCAAATTCAAGATCCGATCATTTTGAGATGCCTGGACACATTGCGTTTGAAAGACTGGAGATCATAGGCAGCAGGAAATACAGACAGGGAGACAGTTCCAGAGCTGACCTGTTGCATAAATGAAAGACTGGGAGTAACGGTTAACTCTTGCATTAGAGAGTTGGACAGAAAAGGGATGAGAGTTTGCTGCCAGTCGGGTGGTACGCGCCCGTCGTAGAGGTGGAGGAATGCAAGCAGACAGTTCAGAGGAGTAGTGACCATTAAAGTAGCGATAGAAAAGAGATAAAGATGCAACAGTGCGGCGAAGAGACAGAGGATGAAGGGAGTCAGTAAGAGGAGGAGAGTTAATGAGACGAAAAGCCTTTGTCTAGTAGTCTGAAGTACAGGTTAAGGTGACATCCATATATCATGTGCACCTGAAATGGAAAGCAGTGTTTGCTGGTATTTGGAAAACAATGACACTGGGGACGCATCAGTCACCTCTCTACAATTTCGTCTACGGTATCTGAGCATAAGGCTTCTGCACCTTACAAATGCTAATAAGGGACTGGTTATTATTACGTAATTAAGTCGTTGATAAGACAACAGAAATATCTGTAAAATAAAAGAGAACAGTAGGCCCAATCAGAGTTAATTTTTGAAAAACATATCGATACCGTTAGTGCTCCTTTCTCTCGAGATCTCTTATGGAAATATTCAGTCACTAGCAAAACCACTTCCCCAAAATTAGCCTTGCCTAGCCACAGCCATAAATTTTTTATATAGTTGCATACCTTGTACTTTAGTGGCCCATGTGTGGATTGTCACATGTAGGAGGGTGGGTGGGGGAGGAGGTGCTCACCACAAAACGCTTCTAAACAGGCTGGCTCAATCTACCGAGCTAGAATCATTGGAGCAAATAGTTCTGTGGGGCAAAGAGAGATCCTTAGAGAGGCAGCTACATCTCTCACTAGAAATACTCTAACAGGATGAAGCCAAAGACTTGTTCTCTCATCAGCTCCTTTCGGGTTGCTGGCCTCGACCCCTCTCTCTAAACGGATGTTATAATGCTCATCTGCTATCACTGTTTCACTGATCACTGCTATTTTGAACTGTCTGCCTGGATCACTCCCTCGTTACGTAAGGCCAGCAACCTCCGTCTAGCAATGCACTCACACCCATTTACTGTCCAATTATTTTAAACTCAAAACGTCTTCCTCAGTCTCTAAATCCCTCTGTTTATGACCTTCAGTCTTTTAAGGACAATGTGTCTAGGCATCTAGACTTGTTTATCTTTTGAATTTGACTCTCGTAAGCTTATAATCTTTGGAAAGGGCAATATTTTGCACGTTGTTAGCCATTGGGTTCGTTCTTTTTCCCTATAGTAATCTTAACAATATATATATATATATATATATATATATATATATATATATATATATATATATATATATATATATATATATATATATATATATATTGTTACGGTGTTACGGAACAGAGAGAGATAATGAACACTTCAAGTGAGAATACTAAAATCACTACTGTCCCGCAAAGTTCCAGGTTCAAAACAAAAGACTTAGGTAAAATTACAAGTTAAAGTTTAATGCTCAAACTAACAACTAAACATTCAGGACTCATAAGGATAATGTAATGGCAAAACAGGTTACATATATGGTTAACTGCAATAGCCTCTATTAACACGAAATAAGCAAGAGCAAATTTATTTAAGTCAGCCCTGATAAAGTGAGAAAACCGGATAATGCTCAGTTAAAGCAAGATATAATATTATTACAGACACAAAATATTACTAATACTGGCTGACAGTATGGAACCAATATGAATCATAAAAATTTTATCAGGCTTACGAATTAACGCCTTAAGCTATACAGTACAAGAAAAATGGTAATAACACTTATACTCAAATTATACAGCAGCTAGATGGCTGGAGACTTCCTGAGCACTCACAAAAATAATAATATACTGTACAGGGGAGGACAGAGATGTGAACAGAATGAGGAGTAGATCTAAGTGGCAACTAATGCAGAGACTGAGCTCATTATATAGGGGGCCGGCAGAGCTTCATTCAACTTGTAAGAAGGATGCGCAAATGAAGGCATAGAGGACGAAGAGTTAACAATCCTGCTCTGAACAACAGAAAGAACGACTTACTCTACTATAAGGGGGAGAAGGGGGGAGTGAGGTAGAACACGGAAGCCTGGTCACTATGGAAGCCACGTGGCGAATCGTGAACAAACATGCACCATACTGTACATTAGGATCATACAAAGGATGATGCAATCATGAACAAAACTGTATCATAAGTTAGAATTATACAAGGGATGATGAAATCATAGGCTATGTAACACCTCCCCACAAAGAAAAAGAAATTTACAAAGGAAATTGCTTACTACTCTAAAACAATCTGACTCTAAAGTCTAGATAAGCAATCTGCAATAACATTTTCTCTCCCCTTGACATGTTGTATGTCTAATGAATACTCCTGAAGAAGCAGACTCCATCTTGTCAATCTCTGATTTTTATCTTTAAACTTACTAAGGAATCTCAGTGGGTTATGATCGGTATAAATGACTATAGGGTCAAAACCAGAACACAAATAAAATAAAAAATGTTGTAAACCCAAAATCAAGGCCAAAAGCTCTTTCTCAATAGTCCTGAACAAGTAGACTCCATCTTGTCAATCTCTGTTTTTTATCTTTAAACTTACTAAGGAATCTCAGTGGGTTATGATCGTTATAAATGACTATAGGGTCAAAACCAGAACACAAATAAAATAAAAAATGTTGTAAACCCAAAATCAAGGCCAAAAGCTCTTTCTCAATAGTTGAGTAGTTTTTTTGAGGTGGAGTGAACTTCTTACTGTAATAAGATACAGGATGTTCAATAACCTGATCATCCTCTTGCAGCAAAACAGCCCCAGCTCCTGAATCACTTGTGTCAACAGCCATCTTAAAAGGTTTAGCAAAATTTGGAGTAGTGAGCACTGGCTGACTTAATAGGATAGCTTTAAGTTTGCTGAGAGGGGATTCACAGTTATCGGTCCAGACAAATTTAACTCCCTTTTTCAGTAGGTCTATAAGTGGTGATACAAGAATTAAAAAGTTAAGAACAAATCTCCTGTAATAACCAACCATTCCCAAAAATCTTTGTAGCTCTTTCCTACTTTTAGGTCTGGGATGATCACTTATAACCTGTACCTTAGCTCCTGGTGGTGCAACGTGTCCATCACCAATTACGTACCCAAGGTACTGAACTTTAGCTTGACCAAACTCACACTTTGATAAATTAGCTACAAGATTAGCCTGAACCAAACGCTCAAGAAATTTACTGACATGGCATAGGTGATCTTTCCAGTTGTCACTGAAGATTAATACATCATCAATATAAACAACACACCCTGCCAAACCCTCTGTTACAACATTCATGAGCTTCTGAAAAGTGGCTGGTGCATTCTTCATACCATATGGCATTACAGAACATGCAAAAGTCTTTCCTAGTGTTACAAAACATGAGATCTCCCTAGCACGTTCAGTCATAGGTACTTGCCAGTATCCCTTTAACAAATCAAACTTACTTATGTATCTAGCCTTTCCGATCTTGTCTATGCAATCTTCCACGCGAGGGAGAGGGTAAGTGTATGTTTTGGTTATCTGATTAACACGTCTGTAGTCGATGCAAAGCCGCTGTGACCCACCTGGCTTAGGGACTAGGGTGACAGGAGAACTCCACTCGCTCTGACAGGGCTCAATCATCTTGTGGTCCAACAGGTAGCAAAGCTCCTTCTGGATGAGAGGAACTTTCACTGAGTTCACACGGTAAGGAGGCAGTTTAATTGGCTTTGTAACTCCAGCATCGACATCATGCATCAACACAGTGGTTCTTCCTGGAGTAGCACGGAACACTTGCGGGTACTCCTGCAGTAATGCCGAAAACTCCTGCCTTTCCTCGGGAGCTAAATGAGAAAGCTTAGTATGGAGATCATTCATAATATCAGGATTCTTCCCCAAACTATCACTTAGGCTCATATTGCATGGGAGAGCTTCACTTGCAGACTCGGGTGGAACAGCTACAGTGCAGACTGGGTTATTTTCGTCCCACCTGTGATATAACTTTAGCATGTTGATGTGACAAAGTTGCTTGTTCTTTCTACGATCTGATGTGGCGATAACATAGTTGACATCACTGAGTTTCTTCTCCACGAAATAAGGACCACTAAACTTAGCTTGAAGAGGTTGCCCATGCACCGGTAGCAGAATCAAAACCTGATCTCCTGGCTGAAAGTGGCGTAACCTGGACTTCTTATCATACCAAGTCTTCATCTTCTCCTGAGCAGCTCCTAAATTCTCTTTCGCCAGCTGTAAAGCAGTGGACAGCCGTTCCTTGAACTTCGTCACATACTCCAGCAGGTTGACATCATCTTCCTCCGACAGCCAGCATTCCTTGAGTAGCTTAAGGGGTCCTCTTACTTCATGGCCAAACAGTAGTTCAAAGGGTGAGAAGCCCAGTGATTCATTTGGAGATTCTCTTGCAGCAAATACAACGAATGGAGACCTTTATCCCAATCTTTCTGATGTTCCAAACAGTATTTCCTGAGCATCGATTTGAGTGTTTGATGATATCTCTCCAACGCTCCTTGGGTCTGGGGATGGTAAGCTGAAGACGTGATCTGGGTGATGCCCAACTCTTTCAGAGACTGCTTGAAAACATTTGACATGAAATTACTTCCCCGGTCTGACTGTACCTCCTTGGGCAGACCAAACTTTGTGAAGAACCCTAGCATTTCCTTAACCACGTTCTTTGCTGAGATATTTGTAAGTGGAATGGCTTCAGGATAACGAGTAGCCATATCAATCAGGGTCAACACATAAGAAAATCCTGAAGAAGTCTTAGGAAGAGGGCCCACAATATCTACCAACACACGGGTGAGTCAAAAGGAGGAATGGGAACTAGAGGTGCAACCTTTTCGGTCTGATTACACTTCCCCACAACTTGACAGGTGTGACAAGACTTACAATACCAGGAAACATCTCTGAAGATACCTGGCCAGTAGAAGTGTTTCAAAATGCGTGCCACAGTCTTCCTCACTCCAAGGTGTCCTGCCAAACTGGAATCATGAGCCACTATAATGATATCCTGCCTACAAACACGAGGGATGACAACTTGATGTACAACCTCCCATTCACAGTCGGCTGATGCTGTTGGGGGTCTCCATTTCCTCATAAGTACTCCTGACTTTATATAATAACAAGTAGAAGCACCAGCTGACTCTTTCTCACTGCAAGCAGAGTTAGCTAGACCTTTCAACTCAGGGTCAGCAACCTGCAACTCAACCAACTCTTGACGAGACAAATTATCAACACTATGGGGTACTGCCTCATCTGGTGAGTGGTCCAAATTAGCAAGAAAAGTGTCAGCTAGGATAACATCATCATCATCATCATCATTATCCTCTAAGTCACCAGTAACTTTAGACTTAGCTCTAGTGACAGGACATGCAGAGAACACATCAGCGACATCACAATCCTGGGTTGCAGTCACTGGTTCACTAGACAACTGAGGAGCTGCACACACTTGACTTCCACCAATATCATTTCCAAGTAAGAAAGTCACACCTGACATTGGGAGTGTCTCAACCAACCCAACCATAACGGAACCATTAACAAAACCAGACTCTAAATTCACTCTGCACAGAGGGACAGAGAAGTAATTATTCCCTACACCTTGTAAGATTACAATTTCATCAGAGGAATTAACATTAGAGCCTAGAACACTGGTTAGCATAAGGGATTGGCAAGCACCTGTATCACGATATATTTTAACTGATTTCCTGTCATTACTGTCCAGAGGACTGACAAAACCATCAGACAGGAAATTAGCACATAAACTCTTGAGAGTGTCACCCACATTACTGCTCAAAAGATGAGCTTCATCATGGGAATTTATTTTACCCCTCAAAGCAGGTTCAGTTAACTCGGTTAAAGAATTCTGGGAACTCTCAAGGGTGGACACTAGACCAATTGACTGAATATATAAAGACTCCTTTTTGTTCACATCACGCTGTCTTCTGAAATATTTCTCCGTAGTATGACCAAGCTTACTACAATAAGTACATTTACTTTTCTGAAATCTAGAGGTGGAGCTGGTATTTACTTCCTGAGAAACATCATCTTTATTCTCTTTCCTGTTACCTGTACTCTGAGTAAAGGCAACGTACTTACTCTCAGCTTTCTTTTTTTCTTTAGAATATCTCTTGTGGGTGAGAACATATTCATCAGCTAAAACTGGAGCACCAGACATATTATCTATTCTTCTCTCATCAAGATATAGGGTTACATCTTTATTAATACACCTTTTGAAGTCCTCCAGCAAAATCATCTGCTTAAATTTATCAAAATCAGAAATTACATTCTTAGAATTTAACCACTGCTCTAACAGATCTTCTTTGATTTTTGCATACTCAACATGGGATTGCTTATCTTGCTTATAAGTTGTCCTAAATGTTACTCTATAGGCTTCAGGAACAAGCTCATAGGCCTTAAGAATCAAGCTCTTAACTACATCATAATTATCAGATTGATCCTGAGGCAAAGATGCATAAGTTACTTGAGCTTTACCGGTGAGAACACTCTGAAAGAGTACTGGCCAATACTTTTTGGGCCAATTAGAACCTGTAGCTACCCTCTCAAACAACTGAAAATACTTTGTTAAATCAGATTCATTAAAAGGAGGGACAAGTTGAACATATTTAGCCACATCAAAATCATCAGAGCTAGATGATCCAGTTCCACCTTGTTTCATGCGATACTCATGGTCTGCCTGAATCCTAGCAAGTTCAGTTTGTGCCTGAGCCTGTGCCTCAGCCTCCTTAGCACAAGCCTGAGGCTCAGCCTCCTTAGCACGAGCCTGAGACTCAGCCTCCTTAGCACGAGCCTGAAACTCAGCCTCCTTAGCACGAGCCACCTGCAGGGCTAGCTGAAACTTAGCTATTTCAATCTGCGTTTGCTCATTTGGAGGGGTTACATAAAACAAGCTTTTATTAATCATGCCAACAATTTGATCTTTAGAATGATGAGAGTGAACAGCAATTCCCAATTGTTGAGCAACAAGCTTAAGTTCATTCTTTGTTCTGTTTTCTACATCACACACAGTTTGCACATTTGACAAAAAATCTTTGGCCTCATCAAGAGTAGTAATAGTAGACATCATGAATAAATCAGTCATAAAATATCAAGCAATATCCTTATGATAATATACTGAATATCCTGATAAGAGGTCGCCAAATTAATGTTACGGAACAGAGAGATATAATGAACACTTCATGTGAGAATACTAAAATCACTACTGTCCCGCAAAGTTCCAGGTTCAAAACAAAAGACTTAGGTAAAATTACAAGTTAAAGTTTAATGCTCAAACTAACAACTAAACATTCAGAACTCATAAGGATAATGTAATGGCAAAACAGGTTACATATATGGTTAACTGCAATAGCCTCTATTAACACGAAATTAGCAAGAGCAAATTTATCTAAGTCAGCCCTGATAAAATGAGAAAACCGGATAATGCTCAGTTAAAGCAAGATATAATATTATTACAGATACAAAATATTACTAATACTGGCTGACAGCATGGAACCAATATGAATCATAAAAACTTTACCAGGCTTACGAATTAATGCCTTAGTCTATACAGTACAAGAAAAATGGTAATAACACTTATACTCAAATTATACAGCAGCTAGATGGCTGAAGACTTCCTGAGCACTCACAAAAATAATAATATACTGTACAGGGGAGGACAGAGATGTGAACAGAATGAGGAGTAGATGTAAGTGGCAACTAATACAGAGACTGAGCTCATTATATAGGGGGCCGGCAGAGCTTGATTTAACTTGTAAGGACGCGCAAATGAAGGCATAGAGGACGAAGAGTTAACAATCTTGCTCTGAACAACAGAATGAACGACTTACTCTGCTATAAGGGGGAGAAGGGGGGGGTGAGGTAGAACACGCAAGCCTGGTCACTATGGAAGCCACGTGGCGAATCGTGAACAAACATGCACCATACACTACATTAGGATCATACAAAGGATGATGCAATTATGAACAAAACTGTATCATAAGTTAGAATTTTACAAGGGATGATGAAATCATAGGCTATGTAACAATATATATATATATATATATATATATATATATATATATATATATATACACACACACACTCTACCACATGAATTATGTGTGATATTCAAATCACTTGCCTCTCTCACCGACTGGCAAGAGAGTCTTGCATATATCCATTAACGATAGAAATGTTTATTCGTAATATAAGGTTTCTGGCAATCCATGATCAGTTGGCGAACTGAATCTGAGTGTTTCTCTACAACATACCACTATAAAAGCGCACTAACGAACATACATCCAATCAAAATATGCCGTCAGAACTGTTACTGGGCGTGTGATTTACACCGACAATAACGCGCACAATTTAATTAAAAACTAAAACAATAGTGTATGCTGCAAATAACTAGGACATTATATCTGTAATTCCTAATTCCATGGACTCCATAGTGCTGGAAAGTAACTGATATTTACAGACTTTGTGTCGGACTAAGCCTGGAATATTACAGATGACGAAGGACACAATAGACCATAATAATTGTAACATATTGTACTCCAGTTATATTGCTCTCTTCAATTCTCCAATGGGATCTTCCACAACCTACATAAACTGACTGGTAGTAACGAAAAAAAAAAAAAAGTCATTTTGATGAAAAGGTTGTTCATAGTTTGAAGCAAACGATGATTAATGCCTATGTGGCTTGTTCAGCAGCACGTCTCTAGTGTAGATCTCATAAGTGGTTTAGTATGGTGACGTCTTAATCTGGTTCATTCTTGCAATCATCCGATTATTCGTAATCACCATAGGAGAGATCAGGTATTGACGATATTTATGTGGATAATGATACTTCCCCTCGAGTTTGAAAAATATCTCCAAACAGCGTCCAGTAGTCACCTGGCAGCAAACATTTTAAAATAAAGACCTTTGGCTGATGGGTTAACATCGAAGACTTGAAGAAACCAAACATCTCAGACATATTAATGGAAGAAGAAGAAATTACATAAATTAACTAAGAAAGAACTTACATCAACGTTAAAATGGGGTATGCGTTACTTCACCTTTGTATGACACTTATCGATAGGCTGGTTCTGTACACTGCATGGAAAATAAGGAAAAAATAATGGTGATGGATGAGGCAGCTTAACCTACAGAAGAAGACCTACGACGCCTAGAAGATATATATCAGCTGAAACAGATTGGAGGTACAAACATGAATATAAAAAATAACTCATGAACTATACTTCCGCACACGAAACCCATTCACACACACACACACACACACACACACACACACACACACACACACGCATACACAGAGCACCATACTGACTTACACGCACATCGATTGCACATTAAGGAGCCACTGCCCAAAAGAAGCCACACACATACACTTACAACGGTTTTCTTTCCCTAACATAGCTACAGTTTCATGTATATGCATATATTAAATACATCCAGGAGCAATCATGCACACATACTGTAAACCTGTGTCGACACTTTTTTCCCTCTATACACTCACATTTCCTGGTGACCACAACACTATCATGTTATGGAAATTATATAACAGGGTGACTGTAACCCACGAAGTAGCGCGAAACGGAAGCCTTGAACCCGGGTCTCGTGCAAACTCATATTAAAAACCTAAGAAGACTCGTTTGTCATTAGGCAATGCTAGAGGTGTGAGAGAAGAATGTAAGATGTTATAGCGATGGTGTTCAAGAAAAAGATTTATGATGTAATGACTTTTATAAGGTGAAGAACGCTGTGAAGCTGCTGAAAAATGGGAAAGCAGCTGGGGTTGATGAGGTGTATACAGATATGATTATGTGTAGTGGAGAGAGAGGAAAGAAGTGCTTGTTTGGGACTTGTAAGAAGGCTTGGATGAGTGAAACTGTGCCAGCAGAGTGGAAAAAGGGCTGTGATTGTACCCCTGTACTCAAAAATAAGGGGGCAAGTAAGGTGCAAGAATTATCGTGTGGTATAAGTTTATTGTTATTGTAGGAAGGTAGGTATATGGAAGAATTGTCTGGAATTATAGAGAAAGTAAGTAGCGATATTAGAAATTGTGTTGGGTGATGGTAACAGGGTGGTGGTTTAGGAGTGGCAGAGAGGAAGAAGTGGCTCAAATATTTTCAATGAGATAGATCAGTGGAGAAGGCTTGTGAGAAGGACTATATTAAGGATGTGTATGGCATTTATGGATCTGGAAAAAGCGCTTATGACAGTGGTGGAAGTGAACAGTGAGAGGACTGCTTGGAAGGTTTTCCGCATATACTGTACGGTGTAGATGGTAAGCTGCTAAGCGCCGCCAAGAATTGTTATGATGGTAGTGACGCATGTGAAAGGGTAATGGGCATCTAAATGAATTGTTCGTGATCAATATGGGCGTGTGATGTCCCCATGGTTGTTCAAAATATATATATATATATATATATATATATATATATATATATATATATATATATATATATATATATAGGCGCGTACCTAGAGATTTGGAGGTCCGGGGGGCTGGGTTGTTTGTGGGCCCCCCTTCTGCAGGGGGCCCACAAAGAACCTAGGCCCCCTCATTCT